>NC_084748.1:46512137-46562137 GCF_033978785.1 Entelurus aequoreus | reverse complement strand
AACAATATCACAATACGATATTTATCACGATATTAAGGCCACACTACGATATCATTGGGGTTTACGTCCCAAAAAAATGCCATAGTGTGTAAAATGAAGTGTCAGCAATGTTTAGGATAAACACACTTACTGTAATTGAACACAAACATAACATTAAAACGTTTTAGTCATGTTTATGACTACAAACACGTATTAATAAGTGCAAATAATTGTGCAGGAACATCCACTGTTTCAAGCAAATATTTAAAATAAACCTTCCAGTTGACGTCTTTAAAGTGACAAATGTACCGTATTTTCCGGACTATGGAGTGTATAAGCCACACCCACTAAATGTTAGGAAAAAAACACACATTAGTCGTAGATAAATAAGTTGTAAAATGAGTTATTTACACAGAAATATTCTGTAAATGTTTATTTACATACCTTAATTGTTTCCAAACGGTGTCTGTAACACGGCAGTAAAACGGCTGATCAAACAAAACAGAAGTCATGGTCATGGACCCACTAGCTGCGCAAGCTAGCTCCCCAATCAGCTAAACAGACTCAACCACTCCACGGTGACGCTTTGGTGAATTTACTGAGGAATTTGTGAAACTGAAACAATACAAAAGTAATAGCCGTTGTAAGTTAATGATACTAACACAGACACTCGTGTTAGCATATTAGCAAATGCTAACAACGCTTGCTTCATGACATTACAATAGCACGTACAGATATGCATGAAAACACTCCTACAAACATGAAACATGGGACGGTTTAGTAAGTAAGAATTGTTTTAGTTATATTGTAAAACTTACAAGCGTTGCTTGGAGCAGTGTTTTTCAACCACCTATTTGGGGTAAAAAACATTTTTTGCAAACCAGTAATTATAGTCTGAAAATGATGTGTTGTTGTTGAGTGTCGGTGCTGTCTAGAGCTCGGCAGAGTAACCGTGTAATACTCTTCCATATCAGTAGGTGGCACCAGGTAGCTAATTGCTTTGTAGATGTCGGGAACAGCGGGAGGCAGTGTGCAGGTAAAAAGGTATCTAATGCTTAAACCAAAAATAAACAAAAGGTAAGTGCCCCTAAGAAAAAGCATTGAAGCTTAGAGAAGGCTATGCAGAACCAAACTAAAATTGAACTGGCTCCAAAGTAAACAAAAACTGAATGCTGGACGACAGCAAAGATTTGCTGTGTAGCAAAGATGGCGTCCACAATGTACATCCAAACATGACGTGACAATCAACAATGTCCCCACGAAGAAGGATAAAAACAACTGAAATATTCTTGATAGCTAAAACAAAGTAGATGCGGGAAATATCGCTCAAAGGAAGACATGAAACTGCTACAGGAAAATACCAAAAAAAGAGAAAAAGCCACCAAAATAGGAGTGCAAGACAAGAAGTAAAATACTACACACAGGAAAACAGCAAAAAAGTCCAAATAAGTCAGGGTGTGATGTGACAGGTGGTGACAGACAGTACACCTACTTTGAGACAAGAGTTATTGATGCATGCTTGGTTATGCTTTAAAGTCATATCCAACAATTGCGACAACGACTTTTTACTGTCAACTGAGTTTCGTTTTTTTCATGATTTCTGCTGGTGGTGTGCCTCTGGATTTTTCAACGCAAAAAATGTGCCTTGGCTCAAAAAAGGTTAAGAAACACTGGCTTGGAGTGACGAATGAAGAGTCCACGAGTAGAAACGCTGTGGACGGCTGGAAGACGGAACGGCACTTCTACTTCCGGTTGAAAGCTGACACTACCGGCTCTGCAGAAGAAACAAAGACCATGACGTGCATGTCTGGTTTGTCGTCCCTCAGGTGGAGTATGTGATCAAGTGTGACATGTCGTCCCTCCAGAGGGTCTTGTACAGACACATGCAGGCCAAGGGTGTGCTGCTGACCGACGGCTCGGAGAAAGACAAGAAGGTGGAGTCTTGCAAATCAGACGATAATTGTCGCAGTTAGGAATTGAACCAAATGGTGCTTCCTTGTGCATGATCAGGGCAAAGGCGGCACCAAGACGCTGATGAACACCATCATGCAGCTGAGGAAGATCTGCAACCACCCATACATGTTCCAGCAGATTGAGGTACAGCCGAACCTCCATTTACAAACTCGGCTGGTTCGTAAGTGGAAAAGTTTGTATGGTGAAGCGCATTTCTCCATAAGAAACAATGTAAACATGAACAATTGGTTCCGGCCTCGACAAAAGTCCTTATTTCAGTGAAGGTTTCTACACTTTGAACACAAGTACATCAAACATAACAAGAAGGTGAGGAATTAGCTACGGTCTCTCTTTATTAACAACAACCACAAGTTGAACTTTCCTCTTAAAGCGCTGCTCTGCCAACACACACAAAAGTCACTTAGCCCTGGAAAAAAAATGCCACACTTAAAGAGTACAAACATATTAATACTAGAGATGTCTGATAATATCGGACTGCCGATAAATGCTTTAAAATGTAATATCGGAAATTATCGGTATCGGTTTCAAAAAGTAAAATGTATGACTTTTTAAAACGCCGCTGTACGGAGTGGTACATGGACATAGGGAAAAGTACAAGAGCAGTTGCGTCTCCCAGTCATACTTGCCAACCCTCCCGATTTTCCCGGGAGACTCCCGAATTTCAGTTCCCCTCCCGAAAATCTCCCGGGGCAACCATTCTCCCGAATTTCTCCCGATTTCCACCCAGACAACAATATTGGGGGCGTGCCTTAAAGGCACTGCAATTGCGTGCCGGCCCAGTCACATAATATCTACACTGTAAAAAAAAAATCCTATTTTTATGATTAATTTACTCTAAATTTCTACTGTAATTTTTCTATTTTTTTTAAAATAGTTTATAAAACTGTAGAATTGAAGACATTATCTGTAAATAAACAATCCGCCTGTTATTTTAAGTAATATGCCAGTAATGACAAACTATGTATATTTCAATTTTTTTTACAGAAAAATCAATCAATCAATCAATCAATGTTTATTTATATAGCCCTAAATCACAAGTGTCTCAAAGGGCTGTACAAGCCACAACGACATCCTCGGTACAGAGCCCACATACGGGCAAGGAAAAACTCACCCCAGTGGGACGTCGGTGAATGACTATGAGAAACCTTGGAGAGGACCGCATATGTGGGTAACCCTCCCCCTCTAGGGGAGACCGAAAGCAACGGATGTCGAGTGGGTCTGACATAACATTGTGAAAGTCCAGTCCACAGTGGATCCAACACATCAGCGGGAGTCCAGTCCACAGCGGGGCCAACAGGAAACCATCCCGAGCGGAGACGGGTCAGCAGCGCAGAGATGTCCCCAACCGATGCACAGGCTAGTGGTCCACCCGGGGTCCCGGCTCAGGACAGCCAGCACTTCATCCATGGCCACCGGACCTATGCAACTCCCCCTCGCAAGGGACAGGGGAGAAGAGGAGAGAAGAAAAGAAACGGCAGATCAACTGGTCTAAAAAAGGGGGGGGTCTATTTAAAGGCTAGATTATACAAATGAGTTTTAAGATGAGACTTAAATGCTTCTACTGAGGTAGCATCTCTAACTGTTACCGGGAGGGCATTCCAGAGTACTGGAGCCCGAATAGAAAACGCTCTATAGCCCGCAGACTTTTTTTTGGCTCTGGGAATCACTAATAAGCCGGAGTTCTTTGAACGCAGATTTCTTGTCGGGACATATGGTACAATACAATCGGCGAGATAGGCTGGAGCTAAACCGTGTAATATTTTATACGTAAGTAGTAAAACCTTAAAGTCGCATCTTAAGTGCACAGGAAGCCAGTGCAGGTGAGCCAGTATAGGCGTAATATGATCAAACTTTCTTGTTTTTGTCAAAAGCCTTGCAGCCGCATTTTGTACCAACTGTAATCTTTTAATGCTAGACATAGGGAGGCCCGAAAATAATACGTTACAGTAATCGAGACGAGATGTAACGAACGCATGGATAATGATCTCAGCATCGCTTGTGGACAAAATGGAACGAATTTTAGCGATATTACGGAGATGAAAGAAGGCCGTTTTAGTAACACTCTTAATGTGTGACTCAAACGAGAGAGTTGGGTGGAAGATAATACCCAGATTCTTTACCGAGTCTCCTTGTTTAATTGTTTGGTTGTCAAATGTTAAGGTGGTATTATTAAATAGATGTTGGTGTCTAGCAGGACCGATAATCAGCATTTCCGTTTTCTTAGCGTTGAGTTGCAAAAAGTTAGCGGACATCCATTGTTTAATTTCATTAAGACACGCCTCCAGCTGACTACAGTCCGGCGTGTTGGTCAGCTTTAGGGGCATGTAGAGTTGAGTGTCATCAGCATAACAGTCAATCAATCAATGTTTATTTATATAGCCCTAAATCACAAGTGTCTCAAAGGGCTGTACAAGCCACAACGACATCCTCGGTACAGAGCCCACATACGGGCAAGGAAAAACTCACCCCAGTGGGACGTCGGTGAATGACTATGAGAAACCTTGGAGAGGACCGCATATGTGGGTAACCCCCCCCCTCTAGGGGAAAACAGTGAAAGCTAACACCGTATTTGCGTATGATGTCACCCAGCGGCAGCATGTAAATACTAAAGAGTGCAGGGCCAAGAACCGAACCCTGGGGAACTCCGCACGTTACCTTGACATAGTCCGAGGTCACATTGTTATGGGAGACGCACTGCATCCTGTCAGTAAGATAAGAGTTAAACCAAGACAAGGCTAAGTCTGACATACCAATACGTGTTTTGATACGCTCTAATAAAATATTATGATCGACGGTATCGAAAGCGGCGCTAAGATCAAGAAGCAGCAACATAGATGACGCATCAGAATCCATCGTTAGCAATAGATCATTAGTCATTTTTGCGAGGGCTGTCTCCGTAGAGTGATTTGCCCTGAAACCGGATTGAAAAGGTTCACAGAGATTGTTAGTCACTAAGTGTTCATTTAGCTGCTGTGCAACAGTTTTTTCGAGAATTTTGGAAATAAACGGAAGGTGGGAGACCGGCCGGTAGTTTACCATGAGGTCAGGATCGAGGTTAGGTCTTTTGAGCAGAGGATGAATAACCGCTTTTTTGAATGCTAGGGGAACAGTGCCGGAGGAAAGTGATAAGTTTATAATATTTAACACTGATGGACCTAATAATACAAACAGTTCCTTGATAAGTTTCCCAGGAAGTGGGTGAAGTAAACATGTTGTTTGTTTTATCCCACTTACACGCTGTAATAATTCCTCTAATGTTATTTCATCAAAAATAGAGAGACTATTTTGGAGGGCAGTGTCCGTCGTATATACAGTCGTATTTGTGTTAATAGAGCCCAGTTGTAGCTGGGATGCGTTGTCTTTAATCTCCTTTCTAATGAGTTCAATTTTCTTATTAAAGAAATTCATAAAATCATCTGCTGAGTGGGTGGAGCTACTGGGAGGAGTCCCTTGTTGGGTTAGCGATGCTACTGTACTAAACAGAAATTTAGGATCGTTTTTGTTGAGGCGGATGAGATTTGAGTAGTATTTAGCTTTAGCTAAGGTAAGCATGCGTTTATAAGTTATTAAACTATCACTCCATGCTTGATGGAAAACCTCAAGTTTAGTCGCGCGCCATTTGCGTTCCAGTTTTCTACATGATAATTTATGAGCTCTAATTTCTTCTGTAAACCATGGGGTGCGCCTTTTAGGGGCCCTTTTTTGCTTTAGCGGTGCTATACTATCAATAATTTCGCGCAAGGCATCGTCAAAGTTGTTAGTGAGTTTATCAATAGAGCCGACATAATTTGGGAATGGTGCTATTACCGAAGGCAGTAGGTCAGCAAGAGTCATCGTTGTGGCAGCATTAATGTTGCGGCCGCTATAGCAGTTATTATTATTATTAGCTTGTTGACAAAGAGTCAAAACTTCAAATTTTATAAGGTAATGATCGGACATTACTTTAGTATATGGAAGTATCATAACTTTGGAGGTGGTGACACCCCTGACAAGCACTAGATCTATTGTATTACCGTTGCGATGCGTGGGTTCATGTATTATTTGTGTAAGACCACAGCTATCAATTATGGTTTGGAGCGCCACGCACTGAGGGTCCGATGGGGTATTCATATGGATATTAAAGTCCCCCATTATGATTATATTGTCGGCGTGCGTCACTAGATCAGCAACGAACTCTGAGAATTCACTGATAAAGTCCGAATAGGGCCCAGGGGGGCGGTAGATAACAGCCAGGTCGAGAGGTAGCGGTGTGACAGACCTCATAGTAAGCACCTCAAACGATTTATATTTATTATTTAGGTTAGGGGTAAGGTTGAAAAATACCAAATTAATTATACATAGCATTTTCTGTTTTCTTAAATTACTTCAAATTCATGTAAAATTACAGTAATTATCTTTCATTAAATATGTAGCTTGTTATATAAAAGTCTATGTCCATACTAACAATCTAACTGGTATTTTTCTGCAGAACTGTTTGCATCGTCACTTTATTAAAGGTGGTTGATCTTAACAATCCAGAAAAAATCTGTAAAATAATGGTATTTTTCTGTGGAACTGCCAGCATTGTCACTTCATTAAAGGTGTTTGATCGTAATAATTTGGAAAAACTCTGTAGAATAAAGGTATTTTTCTGCAGAACTGTTTGCATCGCCACTTTATTAAAGGTGGTTGATTTTAATAATTTTGTAAAAATCTGTAAAATGATGATTTTTTTCTGCAAAACGTTTAATGAAAATTTCTGTAAATATAATGTTTTTGATCATTATTTGGTTTACAGTGTTTTACTTTAATTTTATGGTTTTCGTTTGGCTGCCAGTAGATGACCGTTTTTTTACAGAATTTTTTTTTACAGTGTACGGCTTTTCACACACACAAGTGAATGCAAAGCATACTTGGTCAACAGCCATACAGGTCACACTGAGGATGACATAAACAACTTTAACACTGTTACAAATATGCGCCACACTGTGAACCCACACCCAACAAGAATGACAAACACATTTCGGGAGAACATCCGCACCGTAACACAACATAAACACAACAGAACAAATACCCAGAATCCCTGCAGCACTAACTCTTCCGGGACGTTACAATATACACCCCCTGCTACCCCCTAACCCCCCCTAAAATGCCGCCCACCTCAACCTCCTCATGCTCTCTCAGGGAGAGCATGTCCCAAATTCCAAGCTGCTGTATTGAGGCATGTTAAAAAAAATAATGCACTTTGTGACTTCAATATTAAATATGGCAGTGCCATGTTGGCATTTTTTTCCCCATAACTTGAGTTGATTTATTTTGGAAAACCTTGTTACATTGTTTAATGCATCCAGCGGGGCATCACAACAAAATTAGGCATAATAATGTGTTAATTCCACGACTGCATATATCGGTATCGGTTAATATCGGAATCGATAATTAAGAGTTGGACAATATCGGAATATCGGATATCGGCAAAAAAGCCATTATTGGACATCTCTAATTAATACAACTTATTTTTGCTTGTAATGAGCAAAAAAAAAAACCTGCCAATGGAAAAAGTCGAAATTGTCTTGGTAAGATTTTTTGAAAAAATACATATTTCAGTTGTAAAAACTTTGAATTCATCTTAAAATTAGTAATTTAAACGTATTGTTAGCTATTCTTACTAGTATTGTGAAGTCATGTGTCTTATAACAAACTTTTGATACTCAAAAGTAGTATTTTTTTACCTCCAATCTATTGCCTAAAGACAATCAATCAATCAATCAATGTTTACTTATATAGCCCTAAATCACGAGTGTCTCAAAGGGCTGCACGAGCCACAACGACAAGTTCTTATGTCTCACAGATTAATAACTATTGCTCGTTAGTTGAGTTAGTTCCGGTTTATTACAATTACAATGTAATGCATCACATATTCCCAGTTGTTTCCTTATAGCACATCCGAAAAGGAGCAGGAAGAAGCAGAGCTTGTTTAGTCCTACCCCTTTTCATATCATAGCAGTTTCATCCCATTTCTTTGGTCTCTGTTTGAATAAATAAATGACTTGAAATAAGTTTGTTTAGATACTTTGACTAGGATTTAGAAGAGTTTTTCCCAGTGTGGCGCCCTCACAAACGATAATAAAACACACACATTCCTAGCTTTTGCTACAATATTAAACATTTAAAAGAATATAAATATTCAACATTTGCCAGGAGAGGAGAGTAAGGAGCAGACGGAGGTAGGAATGGGAGGGGGCTGTGAAATAAGTCTGCTTTGGCATATTTTTGCAGAAAAGTCCTTTCTCATCACAATTAAAAAGCTGCTGTATGGTACGAAGCCATAATCTCTTCAAATACAGATTGGCTGCCTAAAATGAAGGAATGAATGAAGCGAGTCATATTTGGCGTGATCGAAAAGTTTGTAAATGGAAAGGTTTGCATATAGAGGGGTTTGTAAATCAAGGTACCTTTGGAGATTAGGAGCAGGGAAAAGTAGGTAAGGGGTATGACGAAATAAGGTGTGACCTCAATACTGTAACCTTTTTTAAAAGCGGCGACTTGTCATGATTTGTGATTTTTTTTTTAATTGCCCTTTCACAATAAAAGTTGACGTTGACTTGTTTGCAGGAATCCTTCTCTGAACATTTAGGTTTCTCTGGTGGGATAGTCCAAGGGTAAGTGCTGACACGCCCACACACAGTGCATGTGTTACCTGTTCTTACCAGGTGTATCCCCCCCTCTACCCCGTCAGCGCTGACCTGTATCGGGCGTCAGGAAAATTTGAGGTGTTGGATCGAATCCTCCCCAAACTGCGAGCGACCAACCATAAAGTGCTGCTCTTCTGTCAGATGACCACACTGATGACCATCATGGAGGACTACTTTGCATACCGCAGCTTCAAGTATCTGCGTCTGGATGGTACAGTTCTCTCTCCTTTCTTGGTTTCAGTTCATGAAATTGGCTCTTTTTGCTCCTGGACTGAATTCACACTTCACTTTTATGGTGATTACAGTGTTTTCCGGACTATAGCGCGCACCGGTATACAAGCCGCACCCACAAATTTTAAGAAAAAATAATATTTTTTCATATATAAGTCGCACCAGACTATAAGCTGCCGACATATACGTTGTGAAATGAGTTATTTACACAGAAATATTCTGTAAATGTTTATTTACATACCTTAATTGTCTGTAACACGGCAGTAAAACGGCTGATCCAACAAAACGTCAGTCATCGTCATGGACCCACTAGTTGCGGAAGCTAGCTCTCCAATCAATAACTCCACGGTGACGTTTTGGTGACTTTACTGAGGAATTGGTGAAACTGAAACAACACAAAAAGAATGCCCATTGTAAGTTAATGATACTAACACAGACAAACGTGTTAGCATTGTAGCTAACGCTAACGACGCTAGCTTCATTACATTACGGTAGCACGTACAAATATGCATGAATACACTCCTACAGACATCGCACATGGGACGGTTTAGTGAGTAAGAATTGTTTTAGTTACAAACCCCGTTTCCATATGGGTTGGGAAATTGTGTCAGATGTAAATATAAACGGAATACAATGATTTGCAAATCATTTTCAACCCATATTCAGTTGAATATGCTACAAAGACAACATATTTGATGTTCAAACTGATAAACATTTTTTTTTTGTTGCAAATAATCATTAACTTTAGAATTTGATGGCAGCAACACGTGACAAAGAAGTTGGGAAAGGTGGCAATAAATACTGATAAAGTTGAGGAATGCTCATCAAACACTTATTTGGAACATCCCACAGGTGAGCAGGCTAATTGGGAACAGGTGGGTGCCATGATTGGGTATAAAAGTAGATTCCATGAAATGTTTAGTCATTCACAAACAAGGATGGGGCGAGGGTCACCACTTTGTCAACAAATGCCTGAGCAAATTGTTGAACAGTTTAAGAAAAACCTTTCTCAAGCAGCTATTGCAAGGAATTTAGGGATTTCACCATCTACGCTCCGTAATATCATCAAAGGGTTCAGAGAATCTGGAGAAATCACTGCACGTAAGCAGCAAAGCCCGTGACCTTCCATCCCTCAGGCTGTACTGCATCAACAAGCGACATCAGTGTGTAAAGGATATCACCACATGGGTTAAGGAACACTTCAGAAACCCGCTGTCAGTACCTACAGTTGGTCGCTACATCTGTAAGTGCAAGTTAAAACTCTCCCATGCAAGGCGAAAACCGTTTATCAACAACAGCCAGAAACGCCGTCGGCTTCGCTGGGCCTGAGCTCATCTAAGATGGACTGATACAAAGTGGAAAAGTGTTCTGTGGTCTGACGAGTCCACATTTCAAATTGTTTTTGGAAACTGGACGTCGTGTCCTCCGGACCAAAGAGGAAAAGAACCATCCGGATTGTTATAGGCGCAAAGTGTAAAAGTCAGCATGTGTGATGGTATGGGGGTGTATTAGTGCCCAAGACATGGGTAACTTACACATCTGTGAAGGCGCCATTAATGCTGAAAGGTACATACAGGTTTTGGAGCAACATATGTTGCCATCCAAGCAACGTTACCATGGACGCCCCTGCTTATTTCAGCAAGACAATGCCAAGCCACGTGTTACATCAACGTGGCTTCATAGTAAAAGAGTGCGGGTACTAGACTGGCCTGCCTGTAGTCCAGACCTGTCTCCCATTGAAAATGTGTGGCGCATTATGAAGCCTAAAATAGCAGAAGGGAGACCCCCGGACTGTTGAACAACTTAAGCTGTACATCAAGCAAGAATGGGAAAGAATTCCACCTGAGAAGCTTCAAAAATGTGTCTCCTCAGTTCCCAAACCTTTACTGAGTGTTGTTAAAAGGAAAGGCCATGTAACACAGTGGTGAACATGCCCTTTCCCAACTACTTTGGCACGTGTTGCAGCCATGAAATTCTAAGTGAATTATTTGCAAAAAATAAATAAAGTTTATGAGTTTGAACATCAAATATGTTGTCTTTGTAGTGCATTCAACTGAATATGGCTTGAAAAGGATTTGCAAATCATTGTATTCCGTTTATATTTACATCTAACACAATTTCTCAACTCAAATGGAAACGGGGTTTGTTTATTGTAAAACTGACAAACGTCGCTTGGAGTGATGAATGAAGAATCCGTACAAGTAGAAACGCTATGGACGGCTAGAAGAGGGAACGGCACTTCTACTTCCGGTTGAAATCAGTGAGAGAACTCGTCCAAAAGATTGGCGCCGTAGCACAAACGATAACACATTTTTAGTGTGTTTGTGTCAAAATGTAAGCGCTAAAAAGTCCTACAAAAGGCCTTTCACCCAAAGTCAGACGGGATAGGCTCCAGCTCACCTTCGACCCTGAACAGAGAACGAGTGTTGGAAAATGAATACATGTGTTGTCGCTCCTCAAAAGGTACCACCAAGGCTGAAGACCGAGGAATGTTACTGAAGACCTTCAACGAGCCGGGGTCCGAGTATTTCATCTTCTTGCTGAGCACTCGGGCAGGAGGCCTCGGCCTCAATCTCCAGTCTGCAGACACTGTGGTCATCTTTGACTCGGACTGGAACCCGCACCAGGTCTTCTTTTGATTGACTTGTTTGGATTTAGAGTAACTTTTCAATGTAGGAAATAATGGAAATATTACGTTTTGGTATCAAAACTTTCAAAGCGTCATAAAACCTATGTTAACTGTGCAAGGTTTTAACTAGTCTAGTGTTGACATTCTTTACTGTGTAAAATAGGTGGGTAGGTAGGTAGGTCTTTATTGTCATTGCACAAGTACAACAAAACTTTGTTTTCAGCACAAACCCGTTCAAGATTAGACAAACAAACAGTATAGAGGGTTACGGAACAGGAACGCTGATGAGTCGCCACAAGGCTCCCCGTAAAAGATGGGAAAAAGGTCAACGCTGGAGGAGAATGTGTAAAAAAATACAATCTAGACTGGGAAAAAAACTCCATAGCAAAGCACATATCCATATTACAACATACAACTCAAGACTTGCAACAAAGGGGAGGGAGTGGGGCCTACGGTGGCAGGCTGCAGCTCTTCTGGCGCTGCCCAGCCGTCCATCACCCCAAAGCAAATCAAGTGTCGAGAGCGTTGGGGTATGTGTGTGTGTAAGCCTGCCGCGTGTCTCTGTTCCGCGGCCTTGGTGTCATGCAGCCGCTAGTCAGTCCAAAGTCAACAACAACAAGTGTGTGTCCATGAGAGACAAGAAGGGAGTTTGTTGTGTCTTCGCCGCACTGTCCTTCGGGAGAGTCTCCAAGCCAGGGAAACAAAGTTAGAATGTTGCTTTTCACTCTAAATTGTCTATGACTGGTCCTCAAATTCATCCTGCAGGGCAGACAGTCCGATGTTATCCAAATCACAAGAGTGTCCACAGTTCTGCCCGCATCCTCCAATCATTTGTGGCAGCTTTGAGGTACTTTGAAGACTGCCAGCAACTTCCAATTTGTCGACAAACCAGAGCAACGCTTCCTCCAATCAGCAGATGTCCTGTTGTCATAATTCCGAATAGGTAGAGCTCTTCACGTCCTCGACTGACATCACGATATAGTTATTTTCTATATCGCACAGAGACAAGCCCGCGATATGTCGAGTATATCGCTGTATCGCCCAGCCTCAGTTCCAATGTTTACATTTGGAGAGCAGTGCAAAAAGAGGCAACAAGAAAGTTTAGACAAGACAAGACAAAGAAGCAAGCAGGAGAGATAAGGGAGAGGGAAGGGGAGCGTCCGCCCTCGATGAGAGCCAGGGAGAAAGGGCTTAACACTGCTAAGGTGTCAACAAAAACAGTTCGACTTAACTTTAAAGGGGAACTGCACTGTTTTATTTGTATTTTGTCAACCGTTTACAATCCTTATGTAAGACAAGAGCACGTTTTTCTTTTTTTATGCATTCTAAATCGTAAATAAATGTTAGCATAATGTTAAAAGTCACAAAGGGGGGGCGCCATCACACATGAAGGATATCCGGGTCCCGGCACCAATTGTCGTAAATGATCCGAGTTCTTTTTGTTTGAACAATCAAGGATCGATTACATACTGTATTGTTATACATTATTATTTATATTATGCCGTACATTTTATGCTTTACTATCACTTATTTGTACATTATTAACTGTCATGTCTGTGTTGATCATGTTTTTGTTTGGCCATGTGCTGTTTTGTTTTTGGACTCTTTGTGCACTTTTGTTTGTTTTGTCACCATAGCAACCCATTAGTTTTCACCTGTCATGTCACGCACCTGTTTTCACGTTCGAACTCACACACCTGTTGTCTGTATTATCTAAGTCCATTGTTTTCTGTTAGTCGGCCTGGCGAAATCACACTTTATGATCACTCTTCTTCATGCCATGTTCACAGTTCCATGCCAAGTAAGTTTTTGTTTCTTGTTCATAGTTTTTTGCCTTTGTGCAAGTCTTATATTTTCATAGCCACGTTTTGTACTTCCGCCTTGTGCGCGCTTTTTGTTTATTCCTTTTTGTAGTCATTATGAAATCATGTACCCACCTTCACACCACGTATGGTCCAAATCATTTGCACCACGCGAGAACAAATCACGCCATAGTCCACGCCTTGACAATTAACGACTTAGGGTAAATGTGTTTCCTGCAAAAAACACTTAAAATATGTACAGAATATTTTTCTTTTGAGTAAAAAATTCATTTTTTCCCCCCAAAAAATCCACAAATTTGCAGCAGTACAAATGCCGACGGCGTTAGTTTCACTTTTTAGACTGAGTTACTGAAATAGATTTAAATTTCTTGTTAAGATTGCTTCGCTTTTTGGAAAAAGTAGCTCAAAAAGGCACAACAAATTTATGTTCACTTTGCTGCAAGTTTTATAAAGACATGTATAAAAAATATTATATAATTATATATATATAATATATATATATATATATATATATATATATATATATATATATATATATATATATATATATATATATATATATATCCAAAAAACATATATGAGGCCGGTTTGTAAGAAAGTTGGCTGTAAAAGTGAGTGTTGTCGCATTCACACATGTAGGACATCCGGGTCACGGCACCAATTGTCGTAAATTACCAGAGTTCTTTTTGCTTGAAAACTCAAGGATCAATTGCATACTGCATTATTATACATTATTACTATAATACGCTTTACTGTCACTTATTTGTAAATTATTAACGACTGAGGGTAAATGTGTTTCCTGCAAAAAACACACAAACAAAAATGCATTTTTTTCCCCAAAAATTCCACAAATTTGCAGCAGCACAAATGCTGACGTGTTAGTTTCACTTTTTAGACTGAGCTACTGAAATAGATTAAAATTTCTTGTTAAGTTTGCTTCGCTTTTTGGAAAAAAGTAGCTCAAAAAGGCACAACAAATTTCTGTTCACTTTGCTGCAAGTTTTATAAAGACATATATAAAAAATATTATATAATTATATATATATATATATATATATATATATATATATATATATATATATATATATATATATATATATATATATATATATATATATATATATATATCCAAAAAACATATATGAGGCCGGTTTGTAAGAAAGTTGGCTATAAAAGTGAGTGTTGTCGCATTCACACATGTAGGACATCCGGGTCACGGCACCAATTGTCGTAAATTACCAGAGTTCTTTTTGCTTGAAAACTCAAGGATCAATTGCATACTGTATTATTATACATTATTACTATAATACGCTTTACTGTCACTTATTTGTAAATTATTAACGACTGAGGGTAAATGTGTTTCCTGAAAAAACACACAAACAAAAATGCATTTTTTTCCCCAAAAATTCCACAAATTTGCAGCAACACAAATGCTGACGGTGTTAGTTTCACTTTTTAGACTGATCTACTGAAATAGATTAAAATTTCTTGTTAAGTTTGCTTCGCTTTTTGGAAAAAAGTAGCTCAAAAAGGCACAACAAATTTATGTACACTTTGCTGCAAGTTTTATAAAGACATGTATCAAAAATATTAATTATACATATATATATCTCCAAAAAACATATATGAGTTAAGAAAGTTGGCTGTAAAAGCGAGTGTTGTCGCAGTCACACATGTAGGACATCCGGGTCACGGCACCAATTGTCGTAAATTACCCGAGTTCTTTTTGTTTGAAAACTCAAGGATCAATTGCATACTGCATTATTATACATTATTATTATATTACACTTTACTGTCACTTATTTGTAAATGATTAACGACTGAGGGTAAATGTGTTTCCTGCTAAAAAAAAACACTTTTCTTTTAAGTAAAAGATATCATTTGATTTCCCCAAAAAATCCACAAATTTGCAGCAATGTGAATGCTGACGGTGTTAGTTTCACTTTTTAGATTACATAAAAAAGACATATGAGACCGTTTTGTAAGAAAGTCGACTGTAAAAGCGATTGCTGCCGCAGTCACACAGGGGGCACCATCGTACATGCAGGACATCCGGGGCCGGCACCAATTATCGTAAATGATCCAAGTTCTTTTGGCTTCAACACTCAAGGATCAATTGCATACTGTATTATTATACAATATTATTATTTATACTATGCCGTACATTTTATGCTTCACTATCACTTATTTGTAAATGAATTTCCCGCGAAAAACACTTAAAAAATATCTACAGAATATTTTTCTTTTAAGTAAAAAAATATTTTTTCCCCCTAAAACTCCACACATTTGCAGCAACACAAATGCTGACGGTGTTAGTTTCACTTTTTAGACTGAGCTACTGAAATAGATTAAAATTTATTGTTAAGTTTGCGTCGCTTTTTGGAAAAAGTAGCTCAAAAAGGCACAACAATTTATATTTATATATATACATACATATATATATATATATATATATATATATATATATATATATATATATATATATATATATATATATATATATATATATATATATATATATATATATATACAAAAAACGTATATGAGACCGGTTTGTAAGAAAGTTGGCTATAAAAGCGAGTGCTGCCGCAATCACACATGTAGGACACCTGGGTCACGGCACCAATTGTCGTAAATTACCCGAGTTCTTTTTGCTTCAACACTCAAGGATCAATTGCATACTGTATTATTATACAATATTATTATTTATATTATGCCGTACATTTTATGCTTCACTATCACTTATTTGTAAATGTGTTTCCCGCAAAAAACACTTCAAAATATATTTTTCTTTCAAGTAAAAAATGTCATTTGATTTTCGAAAAAATCCACAAATTTGCAGCAATGTGAATGCTGACTGTGTTAGTTTCACTTTCTAGATTGAATTAATGAAATAAATTAAACACATAAAAGACATTGTAATTTGTAGAAATTAATCTAGATATTCTTCTTGTCATAACATTTCTTGTTCAGGCTGCTTCTCGTTTTGGGAGAAAGTAGCCCAAAAGGGACAAAAAGTCCCCCAAGTTGTTTGTACTTATTAGCGTAAACAAAGCAACAAATGGCGATATGAACATATTTGAAGTACTCCGTGTTTGTCTCCAGGACCTGCAGGCCCAGGACAGAGCTCACCGCATAGGCCAACAGAACGAGGTGCGGGTGTTGCGCCTGTGCACCATCAACAGTGTGGAGGAGAAGATACTGGCCGCCGCCAAGTACAAACTCAACGTGGACCAAAAAGTCATCCAGGCCGGTATGTTCGACCAAAAGTCTTCCAGCCACGAGCGCAGGGCCTTCCTGCAGGCCATCCTGGAGCACGAGGAGCAGGACGAGGTCTGGGGTCAGGAAGTGTGTCTACGTATAAACGTGTGTGTGAGCGACACAAACACACTCGCCACGTTCCAGAGGCCTGGCTTTCTGATTCTATGCTTTGCCACTTCAGGAGGAGGATGAGGTCCCGGACGACGAGACGGTCAACCAGATGATCGCCAGGAGCGAGGAAGAGTTTGATCAGTTTATGGTGAGTGTGGATCCACTCATGATTAATGACTCATCATCGTTACATAGCAGATAGCCATCAAGTTGCACACGCCAACTGACACAAAGTAACTCTTACCTCATAGCTAGGGGAGGCTTTAAATAACTAACCATTGTGTACACAATACAATAAATAATATTTAAATATAATAAGAATGATAATAATCTAAAAAATTCAATTTAAAAATAGGTAATTTACATACATACACACTTAAATATTTTAAAAAATTTTTTTTATATTATTATTATTTGTATTTTATTTATCATTATATACATACACAGTGTAGTATATATATATATATATATATGTGTACATATACCGTAATTTCCGGACTATAAGCCGCACCTGACTATAAGCCGCACCAGCTAAATTTAGGGGAAAATACAGATTGCTCCATATATAAGCCGCACCCGACTATAAGCCGCAGGGTTTTGATGTGTAATTACCGTAGTATATAGGGGTTCCTGCTACCACGGAGGGGATTGTCGGGACAGAGATGACTGTTTGGGAACGCAAAGCGTCCCATTTATTAACAATAAATCTTTCAATCATTCAATCAAACTTTCACATCTTTGACATGGCGAACAGCATTCGTGCAGAGTACAAATAATACAACGGTGCAAAGTAATACAAAGTGCTCGCCTGTACGTTATCAAAATAACCAGCCTACCGGTATATGAAAAGTCAGTCTTTAATCATTGTGTCATCGTCTTCCTCCTGCGTACTAAAACCACCGAAATCCTCTTCGTCGGTGTCGGAGAAGAACAGGCCGTAAATAAGCCGCACCCTTGTATAAGCCGCAGGGACCAGAACGAGGGGAAAAAGTAGCGGCTTATAGTCCGGAAATTACGGTACATGTGTATGTATACATATGTATATATATATATATATATATATATATATATATGTACATATGTGTATATATATATATACATATGTGTATATATACACACATGTATGTATGTATGTATATATATGTGTGTGTGTGTGTATGTATGTATATGCATATGTATATATACGTATGTGTGTGTGTGTATATATATATACATACATCACATATATACGTACATATGTTTATATATATACACATGTATGTATGTATGTATATACAGTATATATACATACAGTATGTATGTATATACATGTGTATATTCATGTGTATATATAAATGTGTATGTATGTATGTATATATACAGTATGTGTACATATGTATATGTACAAACGTATGTATGTATGTATTAACATATGTATCGTTGTATATACAGTATGTGTACATATGTATGTATGTATGTGTACCTATATACGTATGTATGTATATACTGTATGTGCACATACGTATATATGTATGTATGTATATGTGTACATACGTAAATATGTATGTATGTATATATGTGTACAAACGTAAATACGTGTATATGTGTACATACGTATATATATATGTGTGTACCTGTATATACGTGTACCTATATACGTATGTATATACGTGTACTTATATATACGTATGTATGTATATATGTGTACCTATATACGTATGTATGTATATATGTGTACCTATATATACGTATGTATGTATATATGTGTACCTATATATACACGTAGGTATGTATATATATATATATGTGTACCTATACATACGTATGTATGTATGTATATATGTGTACCTATATATATGTATGTATATATGTGTACCTATATATACGTATGTATATATGTGTACCTATATATACGTATGTATGTATATATGTGTATATACAAATGTATGTATATGTGTACACCTATATATACACGTATGTATGTATATGTGTGTATATACAAATGTATGTATATATGTGTACCTATATATACACGTATGTATGTATGTATATATGTGTACCTATATATACGTATGTATATATGTGTACCTATATATACTTATGTATATACGTATGTGCACCTATATATACTTATGTATATATGTGTACCTATATATACGAATGTATGTATATATTTTGTATATACAAATATATGTATATATGTGTACCTATATATACGTATGTATATTTGATACAGTAAAAGCAGGTCAGATAGATAAGAAGGCGCAAGGCTATTAAGACATTTGAAAACTAATAATATAACTTTAAAATTGACCCTGAAGCAGACGGGGAGCCAAAGCAGCGACTTTAAAACTGGTGTAATGTGCTCCCGCCCCCTGCTCCTCGTCGTTTTGTAATAATTGTGGCGTTCTGATATTCTTTTTGGTCTAGACCAGAGAGCAGGACATTCCAATAGTCGAAACGACAGGAAATAAAAGCATGACTAGCACCTCCGTGTCGCCCTGAGAGGGAAATGGGCGGAGTCTGGCTATGTTGTAAGAATTGTGTATATGTGGGATGAAAGTCAGCTCAAAGTCCAAAATCACACCCAGAATTGTCTATAGATTATACAAACTGATGCTGCAGCATGTAAAGATCCAAAGGAATGGGACCTAAAACTGAGCCCTGGGGAACCCCACACCTTATTTGAGGGTGACTGATGGACTTGGTTGCCTCACAGCGTATGGACTTGGACAGGCGGCGCGAGGAGGCCCGCAACCCGCGCCGCAAACCTCGCCTGATGGAGGAGGACGAGCTGCCCACCTGGATCATGAAGGACGACGCCGAGGTGGAGCGCCTCACCTGCGAGGAGGAGGAGGAGAAGATGTTCGGACGGGGCTCTCGCCAGCGGAAGGAGGTGGACTACAGCGACTCCCTGACGGAGAAGCAGTGGCTGAAGGTAACCGGAGCGAAAGGGGGCGGGGAAATAAGAGGTGGACGCCCGTGAGTGTCTGGCTTTTCACCCCCGAGCAGGCGATCGAGGAGGGCACGCTGGACGAGGTGGAGGAAGACGTGCGCCACAAGAAGACCACGCGCAAGAGGAAGCGGGACCGAGACCCGGACCTCCCGGTGCCCTCGTGCTCCTCGGGCGGCCGAGGACGAGGAGACAAGGACGAGGACGCCAAGAGGCAACGGAAAAGGGGGCGGCCGCCTGTGGAGAAGATCTCCCCCAACCCTCCCGTCCTGACCAAGAAGATGAAGAAGATCATCGACGCTGTCATCAGATACAAAGACGGGTAGGAGACTGAAACGCTTATATTATTAGTATTATATATTATATATAATAGTTCTACTTTTTATTTACATTTGTGTCGAGGGGTGGAATCAAGAGTAAATAAAATAAATGCAAAATAAATAACATGAAGTAATAAATACAACTATTATTAGTAAAATCACTGTTAAATTAGGAATGTTTAAAAATATATATACAAGCACATCTTATAACATATAAATAGCATGACAATTTGAAGCAAAATGCTATGCACCTTTGTCCAGATCTGCACCAACACCTGTTTTTTTCTAATCCACAAAAATGTAAATATTGTACTAATATAGAAATACAATTAATAGTTCAAATAGTAATACTACTACTACTATGATACTTGTATTATATATAATTTTATTTTTTGTAGGGGGGGTGGAATCAAGAGTAAGTAAAATAAATACAAAATAAATTACATGAAATAATGAATACAATATTATTAGTAAAATCACTCTTGAATGTTTTTTTAAAAAATATGTATAAACACACATCCAATTGCATCATTAAAATGTAAAGAAAAATGCTATGCACCTTTGTCCAGATCTGCACCAACGGTGTGTTTTTATAATTCACCAAAAAATTAATATTGTAATATATAAATACAATTAATATTTCAAATAGCAATACCACTACTATATTATTAGTATTGTATATAATATATAATCATTTTTATTTAAATGTGTATAGTGGGGTGGAATCAAGATTAAATAAAATAAATACAAAATAAATTACATGAAATAATAAATACAACTATTGTTAGTAAAATCACTCTTGAATGTTTAAAAAAAATATGTACAAACACACATCCAATAGCATCATTAAAATGTAAAGAAAAATGCTATGCACCTTTGTCCGGATCTGCACCAACAGTGTTTTTTCTAATTCACAAAAAAAATAATATTGTAATATATAAATACAATTAATATTTCAAATATTAATACCACTACTATATTATTAGTATTATATATAATATATAATCATTTTTATTTAAATGTGTATAGTGGGGTGGAATCAAGAGTAAATAAAATAAATACAAAATAAATTACATGAAATAATAAATACAACTATTGTTAGTAAAATCACTCTTGAATGTTTAAAAAAAATATGTATAAACACACATCCAATAGCATCATTAAAATTTAAAGAAAATTGCCATGCACCTTTGTCCGGATCTGCACCAACGGTGTGTTTTTCTAATTCACCAAAAAATTAATATTGTAATATATAAATACAATTAATATTTCAAATAGCAATACCACTACTATATTATTAGTATTATATATAATATATAATCATTTTTATTTAAATGTGTATAGTGGGGTGGAATCAAGAGTAAATAAAATAAATACAAAATAAATTACATGAAATAATAAATACAACTATTGTTAGTAAAATCACTCTTGAATGTTTAAAAAAAATATGTATAAACACACATCCAATAGCATCATTAAAATGTAAAGAAAATTGCCATGCACCTTTGTCCGGATCTGCACCAACGGTGTGTTTTTCTAATTCACCAAAAAATTAATATTGTAATATATAAATACAATTAATATTTCAAATAGCAATACCACTACTATATTATTAGTATTATATATAATATATAATCATTTTTATTTAAATGTGTATAGTGGGGTGGAATCAAGAGTAAATAAAATAAATACAAAATAAATTACATGAAATAATAAATACAACTATTGTTAGTAAAATCACTCTTGAATGTTTAAAAAAAATATGTATAAACACACATCCAATAGCATCATTAAAATGTAAAGAAAAATGCTATGCACCTTTGTCCAGATCTGCACCAACGGTGTGTTTTTCTAATTCACCAAAAAATTAATATTGTAATATATAAATACAATTAATATTTCAAATGGTAATACCGCTACTATATTATTAGTATTATATATAATATATAATCATTTTTATTTAAATGTGTATAGTGGGGTGGAATCAAGAGTAAATAAAATAAATACAAAATAAATTACATGAAATAATAAATACAACTATTGTTAGTAAAATCACTCTTGAATGTTTTTAAAAAATATATGTATAAACACACATCCAATAGCATCATTAAAATGTAAAGAAAAATGCTATGCACAGTTGTCCAGATCTGCACCAACGGTGTGTTTTTCTAATTCACCAAAAAATTAATATTGTAATATAAAAATACAATTAATATTTCAAATAGTAATACCACTACTATATTATTAGTATTATATATAATATATAATAATTTTTATTTAAATGTGTATAGTGGGGTGGAATCAAGAGTAAATAAAATAAATTACATGAAATAATAAATACAACTATTGTTAGTAAAATCACTCTTGAATGTTTAAAAAAAATATGTATAAACACACATCCAATAACATCATTAAAATGTAAAGAAAAATGCTATGCACCTTTGTCCGGATCTGCACCAACAGTGTTTTTCTAATTCACAAAAAAAATAATATTGTAATATATAAATACAATTAAAATTTCAAATAGTAATACCACTACTATATTATTAGTACTATATATAATACATAATCATTTAAATGTAAATTTGTGTAGTGGGGTGGAATCAAGAGTAAATAAAATAAATACAAAATAAATTACATGAAATAGTAAATACAACTATCCATCCATTCATCCATTTTCTACCGCAACTATTATTAGTAAAATCACTCTTAAATTATGAATGTTAAAAATATATATATAAACACACATCCAATAGCATCATTAAAATTTAAAGAAAAATGCTAAGCACCTTTGTCCGGATCTGCACCAACTGTGTTTTTTCTAACCCACAAAAAAATTAATATTGTAATATATAAATACAGTTAATATTTAAAATAGTAAAACCACTACTATATTATTAGTATTATATATAATATATACCGGTAATCATTTTAATTGTAATTTGTTTATTAATATACAGTAGGCACCGCATTATATTGAAAGCTATTTGTATGACAGTAAATTTAATTGGTTCCGGCCCATTAAGTTGAGTGAATGAATTATAAATCAAATATTTTCAAAGCTAGCGCATATAAAACCTTCTAAACACAATTTGAACATTATGAGAGCCCTCTAGACATGAAATAGCAACACATGGCCACCTTTACTCTCAAAAAAGCGAGACGAGCTGTTATCTGAGGCTGAGCCAATCAGTGGCCACGATACTAAACAGCAAACTAATTGATTTGATCTCATCCCCCAACAAATGCTGCACTGTAGCGCTGATATTTTTAGGTTTTTTTCAGCCATTTTTATGCTGGAAAATGCTTAATTTAGGCCAAAAACATGTTGATTACGCTTAAATATTCTTTTAAACAAAACTAAATCCACAATTGAGGGAAGCCGCAAAGTTTGAAGCGTGATGTGTGGAGGGATGACTGCGCCCAGTTCTACATCACTAAATTCATCCTAGGTCTGAAGGTGCCATGTTGATATTATTGACTAGCGTTGGTCTCATGATGATGATGTCATGTCGTGCAGCACCAGTGGTCGTCAGCTCAGTGAGGTGTTCATCCAGCTGCCGTCAAGAAAGGAACTGCCCGAGTACTACGAACTCATCCGCAAGCCTGTGGACTTCAGGAAGATCAAGGTATCGTCGGAATGTTGTTCGCTAACAATAATTTAAAAAAAGCAATTTTTAGGGTAATATAATATGCGAAAAAATATCAAATTTTTTTTTTTTTTTTTTAAATAATACATTTTTTTAAATACATTTTTATGCCATTATAATTTTCAAAAATAGAAATGTATTTTTTTGTTTGTTTTTAATAAGATTAAATTTTTTAAAAGCCGTTTTTAGGCCAACATAATTTCAAAAAAGAACTTTTCTTTTTTAATAAGAATTAATTTTTCAAAAAAAGTTTGAGGCCAACATAATTTTCAAAAATTACATTAAAAAATGTTGTTTAAAATAAGAATACATTTTTTTAAATACATTTTCAGACCATCATAATTTCCAAAAATTTAAATGCATTTGTTTTTTAATAAGAATCAATTTTTAGGCCATCGTAATATTCAAAAATCAATTTTTTTAATAGGAATCCTTTTTTTTTTTTTTTATAATACATTTTTTAAAAAGCCATTTTTAGGGTAACATAATTTACAAAAATAGAAATTTTTGTTTTTTTGTTTTTAATAAGTTAAAAAAAAATTAAAGCCGTTTTTAGGCCAACATAATTTAAAAAAATATTATTTTTAATAAGAATTAATTAAAAATATATATTTTTAATAACAATTAATTCAACAAAAATGTTTTTAGGGCAACAATTTTCAAAAATTAAATTTTCCCCCCCAAAAATTTTTAAAATAAGAATCACTTTTTTAAAAAAGATGTCAGGCCATCATGATTTCCTAAAAGTGAAATGCATTTGTTTTTTAATAAGAATCCATTTTTAAAAAGCTATTTTTAGGCCATAGTAATTTTAAAATATCGAAAAATACCTTTTTTTAATGTATTTGATAAGAATACCATTTTTAAAAAGCCATTTTTAGGGCAACATAATTAGCAAAAAAAATCTAAAATTTTCTTTTTTTTAAAAAAAAAAAGTCAATGTATTTTTTTTCTTTTATTAAGAATACATTTTTAAAAAGTTGTTGTTAGGCCATTATAATTTTTGAAATTCGGTTTGTTTCTTTTGAATAAGAATACATTTATTTAAAAAGCAATTTTTAGACCAACATAATTTTTAAAAATCAAAAAATAACTTTTCTTTTTAATAAGAATTAATTTTTCAAAAAAAGTTTGAGGGCAACATAATTTTCAAAAATTACATAATTTTTTTTTGTTTTAAATAAGAATACATTTTTTTTTAATACATTTTCAGACCATCATAATTTCCAAACATTTAAATGCATTTGTTTTTTAATAAGAATCCATTTTAGGCCATCGTAATATTCAAAAATCTATTTTTTTTAATAGGAATCCATTTTGTTTGATAATCTATTTTTTTTAAAAGCTATTTTTAGGGTGACATCATTTACAAAAATAGAAATGCATTTTTTTTTGTTTTTAATAAGTTAACATTTTTTTAAAAGCCGTTTTTAGGCCAACATAATTAAAAAATATATTATTTTTAATAAGAATTAATTAAAAATATATTTTTTTAATAACAATTAATTCAACAAAAATGTTTTTAGGGCAACAATTTTCAAAAATTAAATTTTCCCCCCCAAAAAATTTTAAAATAAGAATCACTTTTTTAAAAAAGATGTCAGGCCATCATGATTTCCTAAAAGTGAAATGCATTTGTTTTTTTAATAAGAATCCATTTTTAAAAAGCTATTTTTAGGCCATTGTAATTTTAAAATATCGAAAAATACCTTTTTTTAATGTATTTGATAAGAATACAATTTTTAAAAAGCGATTTTTAGGGCAACATAATTAGTAAAAAAAATCTAAAATTTTCTTTTTTTAAAAAAAATGTCAATGTATTTTTTTTCTTTTAATAAGAATACATTTTTAAAAAGCTGTTGCTAGGCCATTATAATTTTTAGAAATTCGGTTTGTTTCTTTTGAATAAGAATACATTTATTTAAAAAGACGTTTTTAGGCCATCATAATTAAAATAAATAAATAAATAAAAAAAATGTTTTTTTTTTATTAAGAATCAATTTCTAAAATGGCATTTTTAGTCCATCTCCATGCAACCAGGAAAAACTTTTTTTGTTTTGAAAAAGTTTCATGATAATAATTATACCAAATAATACACTGCGAGAATCGGTTTGAATCTAGAAAGGATTCTGAATGGTTCAGGGCCCAGAGATTGACACCCTACTAACTAACAACCCCAACCGACACTAGGAGAAGATTCGGGGCCACCGCTATCGCAGTCTTGGCGACCTGGAGAGAGACGTCATGCTGCTCTTCCAGAACGCTCAGACCTTCAACCTGGAAGGCTCTCTGGTGAGACCCCCGCACCTCCTCCTGTCCCCCACTGCCTCACCGTGACGTACGCTGTCGTTGGCGCGAGCAGATATACGAGGACTCCATCGTGCTGCAGTCGGTCTTCACCAGTTTGAGGCAGAAGATCGAGAAGGAGGAGGAGAGCGAGGGCGAGGAGAGCGAGGAAGAGGACGACGAGCAGGACGACGGATCGGAGTCTGAAAGTAGGAAAAGTCTGCCTCTGGGACTGACCTTGGAGGACTCCCTTTTACTCCTTGTTCTGCATGTGTGTGTGTGTGTGTGTGTGTGTGTGTGTGTGTTCAGCTCGTTCTGTCAAGGTGAAGATCCGACTGGGCAGGAAGGAGCGAGGAGGAGAACGAGGAAAAGGACGTAGCAGACGATCGGGACGCACCAGAGCCAAGCCTGTGGTTAGTGATGACGACTCTGAAGATGAACAGGAGGAGGTAATTCACTCTACTGCTGTTCCAGAAATTCTGAAAAAAAAATAAAAAAATAAAATAAAATAAAATAAAATAAAATAAAAATAAAAATAAAAAAAATAAAAATAAAATAAAATAAAATAAAATAAAATAAAATAAAATAATATAAAATAAAATAAAATAAAAAAATTTAAAAAAAGAAATTCTGACCGGGCAGCACAGTTAGTTACGTTATAGCGTCCTCAAAAATTTTAAAATTTCAAAGCGAGACTGGAGTTTATGCATGTTTTAAATAAAAGTGACGTCAATAAATTTTTAAGACCTTTCAAAATCGTATTTAAGACCTTTTATGAGATTTTGGGAGAATTTTAGACATGTTAAGGCCTTAAATTCAAATGATTGGATTTAAGACTTTTTTAGACTTTTTATCGGCCGATAAATGCTTTAAAATGTAATATCGGAAATTATCGGTATCGGTTTCATAATTATCGGTATCGGTTTCTAAAAGTAAAATGTACAACGATTTAAAACGCCGCTGTGTACACGGACGTAGGGAGAAGTACAGAGTGCCAATAAACCTTAAAGGCATTTCCTTTGCGTGCGTGCCGTCCGAGTCACATAATATCTACCGGCTGTTCTCATCACGAATTGATGCAAGGCATACTTGGTCAACAGCCATACAGGTCACACTGAGGGTGTCCGTATAAACAACTTCAACACTGTTACAAATATGCGCCACACTGTGAATCCACACCAAGCAAGAATGACAAACACATTTCGGGAGAACATCCGCACCGTAACACAACATAAACACAACAGGACAAATACCCAGAATCCCTTGCAGTACTAACTCTTCCGGGACGCTACAATATACACCCCCCCGCTTCTCTCTACCCCCACCCACCCACCTCAATCTCCTCATAGTCTCTCTCAGGGAGAGCATGTCCCAAATTCCAAGCTGCTGTTTGGAGGATCTAAAATGGATGTTTCAATGCAAGAAAAGTTAGGGAATAAATAAATGAACAAAGATGTTGTGTGTGTATTTTGCAGGATCATTCCGTCAGTGCCACTGATGAAGAGTCGTGAGGTGCAAGAGAAGACGTGATGAAGTAGTCCTCCTACTCACACATTTGCAGAAATGATGTTTTGGGTCGGCAGACTCCCAGCCGAACCTCCGCCAGCTCTCAGTCACTTAAGAACAAGAAACAAATACACACTTTTAGTCGCACACCGGACATAAGGTCTTCTTCGTTTCCCTGCATTGGCCCGGAGGACACAATTAAACTAATGACAGCCATCGCAGTGAAAGATGTTAAATCACAACACATAAATCTAATCTAATAAATAATCATGAATTAGGTCATAAACTGACTCCATCGAAACAATTCTGCTTATTTGCCACTTAATTGTACAAGATAATTTTGATCAAATATTACGGTGCTTTACACTTCAATGCTAGGCTTCTTTTTCCCAGTTATAAATAGTCATGCGGTAGAAAAAAAGACACATTTTAGTATAACTGTGGAGTGAAATTACTGACAAAACCCCACAAAAAGAATTGTTTTTACTCACGCCCAACAATTATCGAGTAAAAAAAAAAACTATTTACAAGTATAAAAACACATTTTGGCAAGTAAAAAACACAATTCGCAAGTTCAAAACCTATTTTGTACAAGTAAAAAAAAACTAATCGCAAGTATAAAAACAAATTTCTGCAAGTAAAAAAAATCAAAATTTGCAAGTTTAAAACCAATTTTGTACAAGTAAAATGATTCGCAAGTATAACATTTTTTCGCAAGTTTAGAATCAATTTATTACAAGTATAAAAAAAACATTTCTGCAAGTATTAAAAACTATTTTCTGCAAGTAACATGGTTCGCAAGTAAAAAAAAAAACAAACAAACTATTTACTAGTATAAAAACACATTTCGGCAAGTAAAAAAATTATTCGCAAGCATAAGAACAATTTTCTGCAAGTAAAAAAAAAAAAAAAAGTTCAAAACCTATTTTGCACAAGTAAAAAAAACGAATCGCAAGTATAAAAACACATTTCTGAAAGTGAAAAAATATATATTCGCAAGTTTAAAACCAATGTTCTACAAGTAAAATGATTCGCAAGTATAAAAATTATTCGCAAGTTTAAAATCAATTTTGTACAAGTATAAAAACAATTTTCTGCAAGTAAAAAAACAACTTGCGAGTTTAAAACCTATTTTGTACAAGTAAAAAAACTGCGCAAGTATAAAAAAAAATGTTTCCACGTAATAAACACAATTTGCAAGTTCAAAACTTTGCCATATAGCCCTGCTAACATGCTAGCGGGCTAACTATCAGCATGCTAACATTTAGCATAATGACTTGGACAAACGTCAAATTAAACCACAGTCAGAGTACAAAAAGGAATAGTTTTTAGGTTACCTCATTGGCCGCATTCACTGTAGGGGTAAACAAAGCTTGTTGGGTGGTTACTTTACAAGCTTAATAGGGATTTTGTTTTCCTGTCAAACAGTGTAGCGGTGTGCATCAACCATTAACGTCCCACACCACAACAGATAGAGAGCGAACATTGGTTCCGCCATTGGATAAAACCCATAGACATCTACTGCATACTGGCGCGGACGAGACGCGGGGCCGCCATCTTGGAGTGGTGATCCGCTCCACTCAGTGCAATTTATTTGGCAGGAGCAATGAACTGTCAGCGCATTTAATTCATCTTACCTCACTGAATACCACCATACCTATATATATATATATATATATATATATATATATATATATATATATATATATATATATATATATATATATATATATATGTATATATATATGTATATATATATATATATATGTATATATATATATATATATATATGTATATGTATATGTATATATATGTGTATATATATTTATATATATATATGTGTGTGTGTATATATATATATATATATATATATATTTATATATATATATATATATTTTTTTATATATATATATATATATTTATATATATATATATATATGTATATGTATATATATATATATATTTATATATATATATATATATATATATGTATATGTATATATATAATGTGTATATATATATTTATATATATATATATATATGTGTGTGTGTGTATATATATATACACACACACACCATGTGTGGCAGATAAAAATGAGCATGAAAAATCACCTCACCGTAAGACTGAAGTAGTGAGAGCCCTGGCCGTGTTTCTTTGTGAAGACATGGTCCCTGGCATGTTGATACCGGTGTTTCCTAACCATAGAGCGCCCCCTAGAATATAATTTATCTGTTTTTCAGCTGTGGTCCGTATCGGCAGCAGCGGTACTCAGTTAAAATACACTTTTCCACCACTCGTGGCAGTAATGACAATAGAAAACAAAGTTCAGTTTAGTTAAGAAACATATTCATTATTAATTTAGTTTATTTTAGCACTATGTAATACACCCATCCATCCAACCATATTGTACGTAAATGTATTGTTTATTTGATTAGTACTTATTTTTCCAAATCGGCCTGACCTAAGCTTAAAGTTTATTTGTTGAATTAATACTAATCTTTATGATTGACACATGCTTTTATATAATCTGACATGGTAGCAAAACTGTAAGTAGGTTCAATATAAGTATTGAATATGATCAAAATCAAGAGTAAGATTACTAATTCAGGGTTAATTTTGGAGTGGGCCCCTGGGCTCCTCTGTAGTGGAAACGTTGGGTCTCGAGGTCAAACAGGCTAAGAACCCCTGCTGTATACGATGACCCTGCAGGGCACTGTAGATGGAAATTAGCCTTTGGCTACAATACGGCACATTAACATTGTATATGTCCATTAATGTGCATTGTCCCATCCATCCATCCATCTTCTTCCGCTTATCCGAGGTCGGGTCGCGGGGGCAGCAGCCTAAGCAGGGAAGCCCAGACTTCCCTCTCCCGAGCCATTTCGTCCAGCTCCTCCCGGGGGATCCCGAGGCATCCCCAGGCCAGCCGGGAGACATAGTCCTCCCAACGCGTCCTGGGTCTTCCCCGTGGCCTTCTACCTCCCTAGGGAGGCTTTCGGTTGGCATCCTGACCAGATGCCCGAACCACCTCTTCTGGCTCATGTGGAGGGGCAGTGGCTTTAGTTTGAGCTCCTCCCGGATGACAGAGCTTCTCACCCTATCTCTAAGGGAGAGCCCCGCCACCCGGCGGAGGAAACTCATTTGGGCCGCTTGTACCCGTGATCTTGTCCTTTCGGTCATAACCCAAAGCTCATGACCATAGGTGAGGATGGGAACGTAGATCGACTGGTAAATTGAGAGCTTTGCCTTCCGGCTCAGCTCCTTCTTCACCACAACGGATCGATACAGCGTCCGCATTACTGAAGACGCCGCACCGATCCGCCCGTCGATCTCACCATCCACTCTTCCCTCACTCGTGAACAAGACTCCGAGGTACTTGAACTCCTCCACTTGGGGCAAGATCTCCTCCCCGACCCGGAGATGGCACTCCACCCTTTTCCGGGCGAGAACCATGGACTCTGACTTGGAGGTGCTGATTCCCACCCCAGTCGCTTCACACTCGGCTGCGAACCGACCCAGTGAGAGTTGAAGATCTTGGCCAGATGAAGCCATCAGGACCACATCATCTGCATTGTCCCATGTACTATAACAAAGGAGTTGTAATATACATCTATCAACAAGCTTATTGTTTCTCTGCCGCCCGGTAGGAAATGCGTCACGGACCGGTGCTGGTCCCCGGACTGGTGGTTGGGGATCACTGCTTTAGATGACGATTTTGTCCCTCTTAATAAAGGTTTACTTCTAGTGTTATGTCTATGAGAAGTAGTGGTCACTGGAATGAGCTGGCAGAGTCTAGAATGTAATCCATGTACTACGTTATACATAACACACGTACTATGGAATCTGTTGCACTTAGTAAGCTTCCGAAGATTGTACCCATAAAAAACACGTATGACTTTCTTCTGGGATACGTGTTACGCCGTACCACATTGCAATAGTTTATATGTGGTTCAAATAGAGTCCGATGCAGGACTATTGTGTCCGTGCCTGCGACGGTTCTTTGGCTGAGGGTTGGCGGAGGTGGCTTCAGTTTAGCGTATGTCGGCATCACAACCGAGTGAACGCTGCTTCCTTTCGGCTTGGAACGTATCAGACGCACGTGGAGGTCTTCACCCATCCAAGAAGTACTGCATCTTGCTTTTCTCCTTCACGCGGCGACTTTAGGATGTCTCTTCCAACTATTTACTTCTGATGTTATTTTAAGACAAAGGACCAGAGGGACGGTCGCTCCTCTCTGTTTGTGAACGCCTCACGGCTGCACGGTGTGGGATATTCTGTATGGACCATTTTCTTTCTGTGCTATAGTCTTTTTGTTGTTTTGAAGAACGGTATGGTGCTTTGTATCTTTACAGAGATTAGGAACATGCAACCAAAGCATCGACTCATTCTCCTTTAACTTTTCAATCTGTCTGTGCTTGGTTGTTGTTGTCACATGGGAGGCAAATTATGACTAATAAATGTGTGCAAAAGTCTGTGTGATGTACTGTGACGGTCGCGTGCTGTCGTGCGGGTTCCAAGGACCACCAAGGAATGACATTGTTGCGTGCAGGTTTGACTTCTTTTATTTTAGCAAATAAAAGTCTCTGTCGGGTCGCCTTTCAGCTTTGCCGTTTTCTCCTGCTCGCTTCTCCGCTCCCGCTTTTCAGCGTCCGTGTGCTCTTTTCCGCTCTCGCTCGGCATCCGCTTCTCTCTGGCTTTTTCTCTTCACTCCGCCTCTCTCTCTGACGTTCACGTCTGCCGCCCTTTTATACAGTGCGAGAGGATAATTAAATTGTGCCCAGCTGCGCGATCCACCCACCTTATAATGATTGCGGCGTCGCTCCCGGCGCGCTCCGCCTCGCTGCTCGCTTGCCGTCTACGCCTCCTCGCCGCCATCTTGGAGCGGGCTCTGGTGTGCCCTGCCTCGCTGTCGGACTGCCGGCCCGCCTCTCCACATGTACAAAACCTGACTACACCACCTGGAAATAAACCTGGTGCTTAGACTAGGGCAGGGGTCGGCAACCTTTACCACTCAAAGAGCCATTTTGGCAAGTTTCACAAATTAAAGAAAATAATGGGAGCCGCAAAAAAAAAATTTAAATTTAAAATGAAAAACACCGCATACAAAGCTTAAATGCTTTGTGCTATGTTAACCAGGGGTCTCCGACACACGCACCGGCACGCACTTTAATGTGAAAATTTGATGTTAGTGCGGCCCGCGAGTTTTGAATGAATGGCGCTTGATAGCGTCATACTTGCCAACCCTCTCATTTTTCCCGGGAGACTCCCGAATATCAGGGCGTGATGACACTGATTTTGGCGCCCTCTACAGTCTGCCCTAACAGTGTACCTGCTCGACCACATGTAGAATGCAGTTTCAGCTTGCTCACGTAAGTGACAGCAAGGCGTACTACCTCAGCAGCCACACATTTTACACTGACGGTACCAATACCCAGAATCCCATGCAGCTCTAACTCTTCCGCTCAACCAACGCACGGAGAGGGGGGGGGTAGCGGGGGTGTATAATGTAGACCGGAAGAGTTAGGGCTGCATGGGATTCTGGGTATTGGTTGTGTTGTGTTTATGTTGTGTTACGGTGGGATGTTCTCCAGAAATGTGTTTTTCATTCTTTTTTGGTGTGGGTTCACAGTGTGGCGCATATTTGTAACGTAACAATGTTAAAGTTGTTTGATACGGCTACCGTCAGTGTAAGCTGTGTGGCTGATGAGTAATTATGTTTTGCTGTCTCCTATGTGTGCAAGTAAAAGCAACATACAACTTGTGGCCGGACTGGCACGCTGTTTGTAAATGCTATAGAGGACAATTACTGCAGTGCAATTAGGACACTCCCTTTATTTAGTAATTAGAGTGTAAATAGGATTATATTTTCCCTGGGAGCTACCTATGAGAGACACTGAGATCCATAAATCTCCTGGGAAAATCGGGGGGGTCGGCAAGTATGTAGCTGAGCCGCATCAGAGTGGTCAAAGAGCCGCATGCGGCTCCGGAGCCGCGGGTTGCCGACCCCTGGACTAGGGTAACCCTAACCCAACTTAACCTCAACCAAATTAAAACCAGAGTCTCAAGTAAAAGCTTAACTCCAACTGTCAGGTTCAAACACTGATGACATCTATTAAACAGACAAGAAGCAAGGAATCATGCAGAGACAGAGTTACATTTTACTCATGAGGAGAGACGTATTGGGCTGTACACTCAGTTACAGTTCCAACCTACGCTCTAAGGCACAGCCCACGTGCTCCACTATTTATTTGGGAGGTCCCTGGTTACATCACTGAGGCTGCTTCTGACGGAAGGGGGGTAATTTCAGCAGCCCCAGTTAGACACAATATATCCATCCATTTTCTACCACTTGTCCCTTTTGGGGTCGCGGGGGGGGGGGGGGGGGGGTGCTGGAGCCTATCTCAGCTACAATCGAGCGGAAGGCAGGGTACACCCTGGACAAGTCGCCACCTCATCACAGGGCCAACACAGATAGACGGACAACATTCACACTCACATTCACACACTAGGGCCAATTTAGTGTTGCCAATCATGATTATTCAGAAATGGAAACGTGCTGACACTCGTGATATCGCCCTGTCTCTGCTTTGTCTGCGTCAAGGTACTCGATGTTCGCCCTTGGCAGTCAGCAGGCCGGGTCTGGACACAAACACTGATTTGAGACGACTCGCAATCCAAGATTGCAAGTTGTCCCTTTGCACAGATAGAAAAGTACAACTTCAGCACAATTGATAATAACTATAGCAACGGCCTTTAAGCATAAGAGTTGTGTGATAACTTATACATAATTATTCTAACACCAGCCTAAATCAGAATCCTACCCCCAACCCTAAATCCTACCTCAAAGCTGAACCAAAACCCTGAAAACAACCACTGAACCTTAACCCAAACGACATGTGGAACTAACTATTTAATGGTCTCTGATACTAGAGAGGAAGGGGGTTCAGTGTCCAACGATCCAACTGCCGGGTTGATAGTCGAATCAGACTCATCCGGCTATTTAAAGACATTCTTAATAGGCTAACCTAACCCTTAAAGGGGGACTGCCCTTTTTTGGGGGGGAATTTTGCCCATCATTCACAATCATTAATTTTAAATGCATTCTAACATGTAAAATTGGCTTGTTCTAGGTAGCTAGCAATGCAGCTAATTTTAAAGGCCTACTGAAAGCCACTACTACCGACCACGCAGTCTGATAGTTTATATATCAATGATGAAATCTTAACATTGCAACACACGCCAATACGGCCGGGTTAACTTATAAAGTGACATTTAAAATTTCCCGGGAAATATCCGGCTGAAACATCGCGGTATGATGACGTATGCGCATGACGAAGTCAGTTTAACGGAAGTTATGGTACCCCGTAGAATCCTATACAAAAAGCTCTGTTTTCATTTCATAATTCCACAGTATTCTGGACATCTTTTGCAATTTGTTTAGTGAACAATGAAGGCTGCAAAGAAGACAGTTGTAGGTGGGATCAGTGTATTAGCAGCGGACTACAGCAACACAACCAGGAGGACTTTGTTGGAGAGCAGACACACTAGCCGCCGACCTCACCTTGACTTCCTACGTCTCCGGGCCGCCAAACGCATCGGGTGAAGTCCTTCGTCCTTCCGCCGATCGCTGGAACGCAGGTGAGCACGGGTGTTGATGAGCAGATGAGGGCTGGCTGGCGTAGGTGGAGAGCTAATGTTTTTAGCATAGCTCTGTGCGGTCCGGTTGCTAAGTTGCTAAGTTAGCTTCAATGGCGTCGTTAGCACAGCATTGTTAACCTTCGCCAGCCTGGAAAGCATTAACCGTGTATTTACATGTCCACGGTTTAATAGTATTGTTGATTTTCTATCTATACTTCCAGTCAGGGGTTTATTTTTTTTGTTTCTATATGCAGTTAAAGCACGATGCTATCACGTTAGCTCGTAGCTAAAGCATTCCGCCGATGTATTGTCGTGGAGATAAAAGGCACTGAATGTCCATTTCGCGTTCTTGACTCTCATTTTCAAGAGGATATAGTATCCCAGGTGGTTTAAAATACAAATCCGTGATCCACAATAGAAAAAGGAGAGTGTGGAATCCAATGAGCCAGCTTGTACCTAAGTTACGGTCAGAGCGGAAAAAAATATGTATTTCACTGCATTCTAGTCCGTCACTCTAACGTTCCTCGTCCACGAATCTTTCATCCTCGCTCAAATTAATGGGGTAATGGTCCGAATCGCTCCAGCTGCGTTGAAAACAATAGGAAAATATGAGGGAGTGAACAACTGACAACGTCACGCTACTTCCGGTAGGGGCAAGGTTTTTTTTTAATCACAGACCAAAAGTTGCGAACTTTATCGACGTTGTTCTATACTAAATCCTTTCAGCAAAAATATGGCAATATCGCAAAATGATCAAGTATGACACATAGAATGGATCTGCTATTCCCGTTTAAATAAATAAAAATTCATTTCAGTAGGCCTTTTAACAATCAATTCTACCTCTGAATCACTTTGAAAATGCATTCAAAAAACGTCAACAATACTTCATTTGCGTTCTGTAACCTGTATAATAGCCAAGCTGTAGCAACATTGTTATTGTAAGAGTGAACACTGAGGAACTATTGTTCTAGCGTACTAACACATCGACATGCTACAGTATTATTATTGAACTTGGACACACACATCTATACTTTTGGTCATTTCCAGGAGTTATCTCACCCTCTGAGAAGTTTTACTAATGTTTTCCAAAGTTGCAAAAATGTGTAGAATAAATATTACATTTCAACATTTCTGTCAACGAAGATTCGCGTCAGATGCTTAGATGCCCTCTCGCGGCTTCTAGGACCTAATGACGTAACTACCTAATGGTCAATGATGGACAGTAGCTTGTTACATGTAGCTAAGTTATGTAGCTTAACTACCTTTCCCAGTAACGAAATCCATGATGATTGGTTGGTTTACTATCATGAGTCACGATTGGTTACGATTAAGGCAAAACATTGCGGACGGGCCAATCAGAGGCAAGATAAGGGGGGGTCATGTAGATCTATGATCTACAATAAACTTCCAGGGAGCAGGGAAGCGAGGAAACAGTAGACCACTCGGTGATGTCAACATAGCAGCATAAACTGCTGATCACGTTGTCGCTGTAAATAGTTTGTCTGCGTTTTTAATAAGAATATCGCCAATACTTGGTTAATATTCAAGTCACGACATGTAAATGGAGTATTGTTGGCGCTTTTTGGATGGTTATTTGTTGGGCGGAATAGAGGACCTCCCATTGGCTTTTCTGTAAACCGACTTTTATTTAAAAGTTAGAATGCATTTAAAAAATTTTATTTCATAATGATCGTGAATGATAGGCAAAATTCTAAAAAAATGCAGTTCCCTTTTTAATATCTCTTTTGTGAGACAAATAGTTTGTTCCTTTGGCCAGATTATTGTCATTTTGCCACTGTGGTTTCAGTAAAACAGTAATTTATCCTGTGCTGAAAAGTCTCCATTAGAGTATATATATTGTTATTTATTAATAATCACTGTCTTTTATTTAATTTGTATGTGTTTTTCCCCTCATTTTGTACATAAATGATTAGATGTTGCTCGCTACTAATTACATTCTGAAAGGACGCACTAAATTCGCTATCAACCCTCTGCGCATCTACTCGGCGCAGACGTGATCTCACGTACAAAGTATCGCGACATGCTAATTTAGCCGCTACCAAAACAACTAGCTCGTCACCGCTGATTTCATTTCAACATTTAAAAACACGAAATTCACAGTCAATAAACGCACGTTTCCGTTTATCAATGCTGTACTCATTCGTGTCGATTATTTTTTAACATTTAGGGGACGCGCTGGAGTGAAATAAATAAAACATTAATCCTACGCCATCGGTACCGGAAGACACACTATGAGTCCAGATTACGTCACTTCCGGGACTGGCATTTTTTTATGACGGAGCCTTGTGACGTCATGTTCTGCGATATTTGAATGTTTAATTTTTAATGATTGTACTGTTTTTGTACTTATTTTGATTATTACTATTTCTCAATTGTTTGTAAATGTTGCAATTTATAAATAAATGTTTATAAAAAAATATTTTTTAAATATTTAAATGTTTAATTAATGTTTTGTATAAAAATAGCTTAGAAGTAAAAGGGAAGAAGAATATAAATATGAACAAGTGGTATATGACAATGTGGCGATAATACTCCGTCTTTTAAACAACTTTCACTCTTCTGTCATTGCAATTAATGACGCACGGGGGCGCTATTGACTACCAGGTTTGTTTGATACTGTAATATCTGTGATATTTGCATAAGTGGACTGTGTCTTTAAGGGTTTGGGGAGTGCGCATGCGCGGGTGAGTTGGCGGAGAACTTGAGTGTGTGTGAGCGTGAGTTGTGGCTAACAGCAGCTCTTGTATGTGTGTGCGTTATCTTTTGGAACAACAACGAGTTACCGCTGGTTAATAAAGCGATTGAGCATCGCATCCTCGTCCGTGTGACTCCTTCTCCACTGCGGGGCATTACATTGGTGTCAGAAGTGCTTCGATTTCAACCCGCTGCCGGCCGCATTGTGGAGCGAGGATGTTCGCCGACCGCAGCGCTCGAGTGAAGGTAGAGAGAGGAACTGGAGAGTGTGCGATTAACATGCCGGACGCAGTTTGCGCCGAGCACGGACGCCATGAAGCCAGCGTTTCGCGCCACATGGACAACAGTACCGCCATGACAGAGCGGCGTCATGACGCAGGAGCGCATGCGCCGCCGCCGCAGAATGTAAACAAACATGGCGGCGGCCATGAGTTTGTGTGGGAAGCATTGAGGACGCTGAAGTTTTCCGGGAAAGGAAGCTGGGAAGCTTATAAAATTCAGTTTGAGCTTGTGGCTAATAAAGCAGGCTGGACTGAGGAAGTGAAGGCAATACAGTTGGCTTTGTCACTGACGGAAGAAGCTGCGTCCTGTTTGCTCCTGCTGAACCCGGAAGAGAGACTTGATTACAGGGCGCTGGTTGCTGCACTGCAAAGGCGTTTTGGAGAGTTTGACTTGAGGGACTCTTTACGCTGTGAGTTTAAGCAACGTGTCAGACTACCGGGTGAGTCGCTTCGGTGCCTGGCTCATGGGATCGAGAGGCTGGGTTGGCGTGCGTATATCGGAATGCCGAACGCAATCCAAAACGAACTGATACGTGATCAATTCATCCAAGCACTTAAACCTGATGAACTGCGCTTGCGCGTCCAGCTCGCCCACCCCACATCCCTGGCAGATGCACTCGAACTTGCTATGGAGAGAGAGATCGCCACTGGGGCAGCACTTGAGACATTTTCCCGCCCAGTTTCGGCTGCATCGTTTACGCAGGAAGCGGAACAAAGACCGGCGTGGGTGGAGGAACTTGTATGTGCGCTGCAGACCCGCCCAACCCAGTATGAGGAAAAGAAGGACAGACGAGCGTGCACTGCTGTCTGCTGGGGGTGTGGACAACTTGGCCACCTGCTGCGGCGCTGTCCAAATAAGAAGGACCAGCAGGGAAACGGGAGAGGGTCTGTGTAGCCCGGACGACACGGACCCCTTTAGCCAGTTACCGGGAGCACCAGCCCTTGAGTGACGAGACTGTTGTGACTGTGGGCTGGACAGAAGTGGGGGACCCATGTCATGTTTTCGTGCAGATTGGGGGCATGGCCTGCACAGCCCTGGTTGATACTGGATCGTCAGCCACGATTGTGAGACCGGACGTTGTTCCAGCTGGAACCGTTTTAGAACCAAGTCTCACCAGATTAAAGACAGTGACAGGGGAAATAGCCCAGATGAAAGGCAGAGCGACTTTTATGTTCGTAATCGGAGGCTTGTCAGCGACATTTTCCGCTTGGGTGGCGGATGTGAGCGACCCATGTATACTTGGTCGAGACTTTTTGAAAGCCACAAGATGTGTAATAGACCTGGGGTCTGCGGTGCTCGTTTTGCCGAGTGGCCAGCGAGTAAAGCTGACCGCTCCTACTGAACGGACTGTGGCTGTGTCCGTCAACACCGCAGTCGCCAGTCCGACAACCTGGGAAGAGGCTGTCAGGCCCCCCATAGAGAGGGATGAGGCAATCAGGGAGCTCGCAGCCAAGAGGACAACATCCACCACGCAGCAGCCACCGGTAATGGGGGCAGAGTCCGCTCGCCCTGAAGAATCAAGTCCAAGGTGGGGGGCGACGTCATTCGGGCCGTCCACAACAGTAGCGCTAAACCAACAACGGCAAAATGAGGACCGAACAGTAGCGGTCCGCTCCATCTGGGAAAAGAACTGCGTCAGCCTCGAAGGGGAGCAGCGCGAGCAGCTGTGGCACGTATTGTGGGACTTTAAGGACATTTTCGCCCTCAATGAAAATGAGGTGGGTCTCACCCATCTGGTTGAACACCACATCGACACTGGGGATGCGCGGCCAGTCAAGGTGCGCCCCCGTCGCCTTCCCATGATCCGGCAGGAGGCGGCTGATAGAGAGGTCCACGCCATGCTCGAGGCGGGAATCATAGAACCCTCTGACAGTCCGTGGGCGTCTGCCGTGGTCATGGTTCCCAGGAAGAACAGCACAAGACCGCGGTTCTGTGTGGATTACAGGCCGCTGAATAAGGTGACAAAAAAGGATTGTTACCCACTCCCGCGGGTTGATGAGACGTTGGACCTGGTCTCGGGGTCCTCGTGGTTCTCGTCGCTCGACCTGCGCAGTGGATACTGGCAGGTCCCACTCACCCCTGAGTCACGACAGAAGACAGCGTTCTGCACCACCAGGGGCCACTGGCAATTCAAGGTCATGAGCTTTGGGCTCTGCAACGCACCAGGGACATTTGAGCGACTGATGGACACAGTGCTCGCTAACATCCCCAGGCAAGAGTGCTTGGTCTACTTGGACGATGTCCTCGTCCATGGACGGTCCTTTCAGTCAGCCCTTGATTCCTTGAGGCTGGTACTGGAAAGGATTGCGGCAGCTGGACTGAAACTCCACCCAGAGAAGTGCCATTTCATGCGGCGGGAGGTGGAGTTTCTGGGCCATAAGGTGGACGGGAGCGGCATCAGCACGCTGGAGGAGAAGATCAGCGCTATCAGAGACTGGCCAATTCCGAAGGACCAAAAGCAGCTAAAAAGCTTCTTGGGACTTGCCTCATATTATCGGCGTTTTGTAAAGGGATTTTCCTGCAGTGGCGCCCCGTTGTTTAGCCTCCTTCAGAACGATCAGATGTTCGTGTGGACGCCGGACTGTCACGAGGCATTTTCTGGCCTCAAGAAGGCCCTCATAAATGCTCCTGTCCTCACTACTCCAGACCCAGCTAAACCTTTTGTGTTGGACACGGACGCCAGTAATGTTGGAATGGGCGCGGTGCTGTCGCAGGTGGGCCCAGAAGGTGAACGGGTGCTGGCTTACTTCAGCCGCACCTTCAACAAGAGTGAGCGGCGGTACTGTGTGACCAGACGTGAACTGTTAGCTGTTGTGTTGGCTGTACGCCATTTCAAGTACTACTTGTGTGGCGTGTCCTTCACCATCAGAACAGATCATGCAGCACTTCAATGGCTGATGTCGTTTCGTGAACCAGAGGGTCAGGTGGCGCGATGGCTGGAGGAGCTGCAGTCTTTCCACTTTAGTGTGTGTCATCGTGCTGGGGCGCAGCACGCCAATGCAGACGCTCTCTCTCGGCGGCCGTGTGCTATTGATGGCTGTAGCTACTGTGACCGGCGAGACGTCAGAGAGAAGGAGCTGCGTGGAGATGAGATCGCTGACGGGCCTTCATGCTGCACCTTGGAGACTGTGGACGCTGCAGAATGGGCGGCCAGGCAAGGGGAAGACAGCGATCTCAAACCAGTGCGGCAATGGGTCCAGAGTGGTAGGAGACCACCCTGGGATGGCGTGCTGGGGCTGTCAGTCGGCACCAAGGGCCTGTGGAGTAAGTTTGCTGTGCTGCGCATCAGGGACGACGTACTGCAGCGTGCGTGGAAGGAGCCGGCCACCGGGGAGGAGAGATGGCAGGTGGTGGTACCGAAGACTCTGAGGGACGCAGTGCTGAAGGCGTGTCATGGGGGCACGGGCTCAGGGCATTTTGGCAGCACAAAGACGCTCCGTCGGTTGCGCCAAGGGTTCTACTGGGGTCAGCACCGGCGGGACGTGGAGGACTTCTGTCGGCGCTGTGATGAGTGTGCAGCCTACAAGGGACCCCAGGACCGGTCACACGCACCGCTTCAGCAGCAAGGGGTTGGAGCACCCATGGAGAGAGTAGCTGTGGACATTATGGGCCCTTTTCCCGTAACAGACAGAGGAAACAAGTATGTGCTTTGCGCGATGGATTATTTTACTAAGTGGCCGGAGGCGTACGCACTGCCGAACCAAGAAGCGGAGACAGTGGCTGATGCCTTACTGGAGGGCATGTTCAGTCGCTTTGGAACGGCAGATATCCTCCACAGCGACCAGGGCAGGAATTTTGAATCCAGGGTTTTTGCTGCCCTGTGTGAAAGACTGGACATGCAAAAGACACGCACGACTCCCTTGCATCCGCAAAGTGATGGACTAGTGGAGCGGTTTAACCGCACCATGCAGCAGCAGCTAGCCATCCTCACCGCCAACCATCAGCATGACTGGGACCGGCATATTCCACTAGTGCTGATGGCATACCGTTCCGCGGTTCAAAGTTCCACAAGCTGCACCCCTGCCCTACTGATGTTGGGTCGGGAGATCCGGACACCTGCTGAGTTGGCGTTTGGGAGACCACCAGGCAGTACCGAGGATCGGCCGGGACTGGAGTACGCTCGGAAGTTGCAGGATCGGATGGAAGCGGCACATTCCTTTGCACGAGACCAGTTGGGGAAGGCTGGTTTGAGGCAAAAGAGGAACCATGACATGCGGAGCAAGGGCCGGGACTTTACGCCTGACGAGCTGGTCTGGGTGTACACACCAAAAAGAAAAAAAGGACGTTGCCCCAAGTTGGACAGTCATTGGGACGGTCCGTGTAGGGTGCTTGAGAGGGTGGGGGAAGTAGTCTATAGAGTTGCAGTGCCCCCTAAGGGACGAAAAGTTGTCCTGCATAGAGACCGTTTGGCACCCTACAGGGGCAGAGAAGTTCCTCAGTTTGAGACGGCGCCTGCCTCACCAGATGGCAATGGACAGTTAGTGGATCAAGGTTCCCCGTATTCCACCATTGTTGTCCCTGTTCAGCCGCTAGTGCCACGTGTTGATGGACCTGAGTCAGAACAGGGCCGGCCACAAAGACAGAGGCGTAGACCGCCGAGGTTCAGGGATTTTCTTGTTGACCCCTCGGGGCGAGGGGCTTCATAAAGGGGGAGGCAGTGTAATATCTGTGATATTTGCATAAGTGGACTGTGTCTTTAAGGGTTTGGGGAGTGCGCATGCGCGGGTGAGTTGGCGGAGAACTTGAGTGTGTGTGAGCGTGAGTTGTGGCTAACAGCAGCTCTTGTATGTGTGTGCGTTATCTTTTGGAACAACAACGAGTTACCGCTGGTTAATAAAGCGATTGAGCATCGCATCCTCGTCCGTGTGACTCCTTCTCCACTGCGGGGCATTACAATACACTTTGAATTTCTTTTTTGAAATGTGGACTTTTTTTTTAACCAAGGCACTTACTATAACTTAAAAGTATATCTGCGGCCTGACAAAAAGTAAACTTTTAAATAATCTGTATTAATTAATTATTGTAAATAAAGTAGTTAAAAAAATTGAAAATAAATACTGTCTATTAGTTTTCTATGTAATCTTTTATATAACATTGTTATTCAAATAAATATTGCAGAACAGAAAACCATGGTAACCGTGACGGCGTGCACGAAAATAATTGCCGTCGTAAAACGACTTGTAAATAATAATAAAAAAAAAAAAAAATTATTAAAAAAAATCGAAAAGGAATTTTACCTTTGCAACCTCATTATACTATTGGCTAAGTTTTATATTCATAAATGTAAGTTTGTCAATACCTGACCTGTTTTTTGTGCCTTTAAAAAAGAATTACAACTCTACGTTAAAACACTCTCTACCTCTAACAACCAAAAAGCTGTGAAAACGATGATACTGTGTTCCAAATTTAAATTATTTACTGAATTTGTGTTTTATATATATATATATATATATATATATATATATATATATATATATATATATATATATATATATATATATATAAATTATTTACTGAATTTGTGTTATATATATATATATATATATATGTATATATATATATATATATATGTATATATATATATATACATATATACGTATATATATATATATATATATATATATATATATATATATATATATATATATATATATATATATATATATGTTCCAAATTTAAATTACTTACTGAATTTGTGTTATATATATGTATATGTATGTATATATATGTATGTATATATACATACATATATATATATATATATATATATATATACATATTTATATATATATATATATATATATATATATATATATATATATATATATATATATATATATATGTTCCAAATTTAAATTACTTACTGAATTTGTGTTATATATATATATATCATTCTATTTTAGTTACTTTATTGAGTTTACAACCCCCCTGGCGCTGATTATTTTGATTATTATTATTTCTCGATTGTTTGTAAATGTTGCCGTTTATAAATAAAGGTTCATAAAATTAAAAAAAAATAATAAAAAAAACCGAGTTGACAAGTGACGTAGTATTCGCGCATGCGTGTAACGGACATCAGTGGCGTGCAGTCACTAGAGGCAGGGGAGGCGGGGCCTCACCTGCCATCATGGAAAGAAAAAAAATGTAAAAAGAAAAAAAAATTAATTAAATTGTTATATGTATCCAGTGATTATACTAAAGTTATTTTCCATTTAACTTCACCAGTTTTAGATAATTTTTATTTTTATTTTCACATTTGCCGTTCAAATACTGAGAAGAGACGGTGAGGTGATCAGCAGCCAGTTGAGGCACGTCACTCAGTTGTGCCTCAACATGGATTGTGCACAATGACTCGGCTAACTGCTGGCCTGCTGTGCAGTGAGACCGTATTGCTACATGAATTATATCAGCTAACTAAACTATGGCATAGTTGAGTTAGCTGAGGTATATAATGTACAGTGTATTTCGTCAAAAACTGTATGTGTGTAACGTATTTCTTGTGCTGAGCATTCATAAATCTGCTGCAAAAGACGTACTGGTTGAGGCTCGCAGTAATCCGGCCTCCTGGTGGTAGAGGGCGGTAGTGATCCCAGAGATCATTCCTCGGCCGCAGAAGAAGAAAAAAAAAAAAGTTTGCAAGCGATTGTTTATTTCCTCTCGCTTGGACTTTTATTAAAAACATGGAGGATTACATATGTAAAATAAAACAGTTTTCTAAACTGGACTTTCAATCAAAGCAGGAGGTAATAATTAAAAGGTAGACCAACACCGGAGCTAAAAGGTTTGCTTTTGACTTCGGGACAGAAGACCCGTTCTTTTCAAACGGCGTGGTACACACGCAAAGGCTGGCTGTGTGGATGTTCAGCAAGAAAGGTAAGACCATAATAATGTTTTTTTTATTAAATGTGCTTTTTTGTGTGCTACAGTTGTGTAAAGAATGCTGGTATGAGCTTTTAAACATAACCCGTTAACTGCTGCCAATCACATGGTGAATAAGATACTCTTTAGGGTTCATATGTTGGTAAATCTGACTGTGATGATGCAGTGCCTCACCAGACATTAACCTCACCGCACGCCACTGACGGACATCTGCGCATACGTCTCAATGTTCAATTGAGAAATGGTATTACGGAATTTCGAAAAAAAAAACGGGACTTTTTCCAGTTCAAAAAACAATTTTGTTTGTTTTGTCCTGATTAAGAGGAATGTTTTGACGGTGGAACGGTTGAAATGCGTTGAAAAATGCGGGAGGAGTCGTCGCCAGAAAAAAGGGTGGAAATAGGGCTTTGGAAAACCAGGAATTCTGGAAAATCCTGGAATTTTTTTTCTACCTGGGAAAAGGGTAGTTTGAATTTCCAGGACGAGTGGAATATGTTGAAGGTGGAATGGTTTGAATCGGTTGGAAAAATGTTGAAATGCTGGAAGTTTGAAAAAAAGGCCAATTCATTTTGAATGGGGACAATGTCTTGGAATTCTGGGAAATCTGGGAATTTTTGGAATTTGTCAAGGGAAAGCCTATTCCCGAATAGGCTGAACAGTTTCAAGTTGGTACGGTTGTGGAAGGTAGAGGGCGCCAAAATCTGAAGAAGAAGAATAATAATAATAAATGGATGAATTGTGGTGTAGAAAACCGTATGTGTGAATGCTTTGGAGCATTCACACAATACATAATAATAATAAAAATTATGATAAAGTACAAAATTCAAAAAGACAAAAAAGGGCTAATTAAATCACTTTAAATTTTTCCAATAAAGATATAAATTTAAAGGCCTACTGAAATTATTTTTTTTTTTATTTAAACGGGGATAGCAGATCCATTCTATGTGTCATACTTGATCATTTCGCGATATTGCCATATTTTTGCTGAAAGGATTTAGTAGAGAACATCGACGATAAAGTTTTGGTCGCTGATAAAAAAAGCCTTGCCTGTAGCGGAAGTAGCGTGACGTCACAGGTTGAAAGGCTCCTCACATTTCCCCATTGTTTACACCAGCAGCGAGAGCGATTCAGACCGAGAAAGCGACGATTACCCCATTAATTTGAGCCAGGATGAAAGATTCGTGGATGAGGAACGTGAGAGTGAAGGACTAGAGTGTAGTGCCTGACGTATCTTTTTTCGCTCTGACCGTAACTTAGGTACAAGCTGGCTCATTGGATTCTACACTCTCTCCTTTTTCTATTGTGGATCACGGATTTGTATTTTAAACCACCTGGGATACTATATCCTCTTGAAAATGAGAGTCGAGAACGCGAAATGGACATTCAGTGCCTTTTATCTCCACGACAATACATCGGCGAAATGCTTTAGCTACGAGCTAACGTGATGGCATCTTGCTTTAACTGCATATAGAAACAAAAGAAATAAAGCCCTGACTGGAAGTATAGATAGAAAATCAACAATACTATTAAACCGTGGACATGTAAATACACGGTTAATGCTTTCCAGGCTGGCGAAGGTTAACAATGCTGTGCTAACGACGCCATTGAAGCTAACTTAGCAACCGGACTGCACAGAGCTATGCTAAAAACATTAGCTCTCCACCTACGCCAGCCAGCCCTCATTTGCTCATCAACACCCGTGCTCACCTGCGTTTCAGCGATCGGCAGAAGGACGAAGGACTTCACCCGATGCGTTTGGCGGCCCGGAGACGTAGGAAGTCAAGGTGAAGTCGGCGGCTAGCGCGGCTAGCGCTCCAACAAAGTCCTCCTGGTTGTGTTGCTGTAGTCCGCTGCTAATACACTGATCCCACCTACAACTGTCTTCTTTGCAGCCTTCATTGTTCATTAAAAAAATTGCAAAAGATGTCCGGAATACTGTGGAATTATGAAATGAAAACAGAGCTTTTTGTATAGGATTCTACGGGGTACCATAACTTCCGTTACTCTGACTTCGTCACGCGCATACGTCATCATACCGCGATGTTTCAGCCGGATATTTCCCGGGAATTTTAAAATGTCACTTTATAAGTTAACCCGGCCGTATTGGCATGTGTTGCAATGTTAAGATTTCATCATTGATATATAAACTATCAGACTGCGTGGTCGCTAGTAGTGGCTTTCAGTAGGTTTTTAAGGGCTTTTTCCTCATTTCCCAAGATTGAATTGATCATTTCCAACCATTAAGCCAATCAGAAAAAGTAGGTTTTACTTCCAGAAATGGACATTGAGGGTCACTACTTTATTAGCCGCATGCAGAACACGCCAACACATGTTTGTCAACAGTCTTTATTGATCATTCCCGGCTCAGACAATAGCAACACGAGTGGGCTAAAAATACACAAACACAACAACGACGACGACGACACAAAAAAACAAGGACTTTGTTTTTTGAAGGAAAAAAAAGAAGATTGTGAGTAAAAAACACAGACATGAGTGTTTGGTGCCGAGCTATAATACGATTATTACAATTATTGCAACGACGAATGTTTGCATGTCACAGTCCAGTGAAGCAGGTTTCTGATTGGGATCTTTTTTTTGGGGATTAAAGACGAAGAATAATAGTGCTGGTTATGTTATTGTGCGCGTTACAATAAAGTAGTGTCACATCCAACAGGCACGTCATGCAATAGACTGATGGAGAGGTTTAGGTGCCTGATTGTGCTTTTATTTTGAAATAAGTGACGTATGAAAAGGGGGGGGTCATCATACGAAATGTGAGTTTCTTTGATTGTAAGTCACACTGACTGAATATGTGCAGATCTGTGATGGCGTCCTGGCGGGGCGGGGGGGCAGTCAACCGAGGCTGGTGATGTTGGAGCGGCCACCGGGGGGCGCTACAATACGATGGCCTGACCTGCGGGGGATGTAGTCGTCAATCTGAGCCCCTGAGAGGTCAAAGACACGATGAGAGACGTTAATGTTGGATTTGTTATTATTGAGATGATCAATTGTTGCATCATCATGTTGATCACATTTAGTTATTCCTTGTTCTATTTTGGGGGCACAACAACTTTAAAATGACAAATAAGGTTTTCCAAATTGGGTAATTAACTGAAAACCCCAAAAACGAGAGATGTCCGATAATGTTTTTTTTGCCGATATTCCGATATTGTCCAACTCTTAATTATCGATTCCGATATCAACCGATACCAATATATACAGTCGTGGGATTAACACATTATTATTGCCGGGTTTTTTAATCCGTCAAAGACACTTTAAAATAATCCCAAACCATGTCGTTAGTCAGTCACCGAGCGGGCTGGCTTGTTAGCCGTGGCTCCAGCACCGGCAACAACACACTCTTGTTGTTGTTATGCTCCGCTCGCCTCGGTTTGATGAGGTCATCAAGCGTCGCGGCGTTTTAAAAAGTCATACATTTTACTTTTTGAAACCGACACCGATAATTTCCGACATTACATTTTAAAGCATTTATCGTCCGATATTATCGGACATCTCTACCCAAAAGCAGTGAAGTTGTCACGTTGTGTAAATGGTAAATAAAAAGAGAATACAATGATTTGCAAATCCTTTTCAACTTATATTCAATTGTTAATGTTCCAATTGAGAAACAAATTTTTCTTTTAGCAAATAATCATTAACCTAAAATTGTATGGCAGCAAGACCTTGCAAAAAAGTTGATACAGGGGCATTTTTTTTTATCATGATAACGTTGCTTGGATGGCAACATATCTTGCTCCAAAACCACAGTTTGAAATTTGGACTCTTGCCGTTTCTGGGTGTTGTTGATAAATGCCTTTTTGCTTTGTACAGTAGAGTTTTAACTTGCACTTACAGATGGAACGACCAACTGTCGTTACTGACAGTGTGTTTTTTTTTTTTTTAAGTGTTCCTGAGCCCATGTGGTGATATCCTTTACACACTGATGTCTGACATCACATGGACAAAAGATAAGACCTTCAGGAGGAAAGTTCTGTGGTCAGATGAACCAAAAATTGAGCTGTTTGGCCACAAAACCCAGGAATATGTCTGGAGGAGAAAAGGTGAGGCCTTTAATCCCAGGAACACCATCCCTACTGTCAAGCAGGGTGGTGGTAGTATTATGCTCTGGGCCTGTTTTGCTGCCATTGGAACTGGTGCTTTACAGAGAGTCAATGTTCCAATATATATATATATATATATATATATATATATATATATATATATATATATATATATATATATATATACCAATAGGTCAACACTCCACTGCCATCTGGCGACTAAAGTGGATAGTACACCCCCAAATTCGTCACGTTTCATGTGTCGGGTAAACCGTGACGAATGAATCCTCTCCCGACTGTATCCCCATGACCTCGTGTACCTGATAGGCTGAAGTTGGACTGGTGAAGGTTGCGAATGGGCGGTGGTTGCTGCGAGGTGGGGGATGTCTTGGCGGAGGGTGAGGGTGTGATGTATTTGGGGGTGAGGATGACGTCACACACGGCCCCGTCATACAGCCCACGTGTGACCCCTGTGACCTTCATCTGAAACACGGACAAGCCAAACAAACTCCTCTTACTCATAAACACATCCAGAGTCACTACATGGAGATCTACATTTATGCTGCATGTGTTCCACTATGTAGAGGAACATATCTACATTTATGCTGCATGTGTTCCACTATGTGGAGGAACATATCTACATTTATGCTGCATGTGTTCCACTATGTAGAGGAACATATCTACATGTATGCTACATGTGTTCCACTATGTAGAGGAACATATCTACATTTATGCTGCATGTGTTCCACTATGTAGAGGAACATATCTACATTTATGCTGCATGTGTTCCACTATGTAGAGGAACATATCTACATGTATGCTGCATGTGTTCCACTATGTAAAGGAACATATCTACATTTATGCTGCATGTGTTCCACTATGTAAAGGAACATATTTACATGTATGCTGCATGTGTTCCACTATATAGAGGAACATATCTACATGTATGCTACATGTGTTCCACTATGTAGAGGAACATATCTACATTTATACTGTATGTGTTCCACTATGTAGAGGAACATATCTACATGTATGCTACATGTGTTCCACT
>NC_084748.1:46467137-46504637 GCF_033978785.1 Entelurus aequoreus | reverse complement strand
ATTATGTCCTATAATACATAATCACATATGAAACTATTTCTATTATGTCCTATAATACATAATCATATATGAGACTATTTCTATTATGTCCTATAATACATAATCACATATGAAACTATTTCTATTATGTCCTATAATACATAATCATATATGAGACTATTTCTATTATGTCCTTTAATACATAATCTAATCGGAAACTATTTCTATTATGTCCTATAATACATAATCACATATGAAACTATTTCTATTATGTCCTATAATACATAATCATATATGAGACTATTTCTATCATGTCCTATAATACATAATCTAATCGGAAACTATTCCTATTATGTCCTATAATACATAATCACATATGAAACTATTTCTATTATGTCCTATAATACATAATCACATATGAAACTATTTTCTACCAAGGAAATAAAGAAAATAAAAACACAATCTATGTAGAGGAACATATTGTAGATCTACGTTTATGCTATATATGTTACACTATGTAGAGGAACATATTGTAGATCTACATTTATGCTAAATGTGTTCCATTATGTAGAGGAACTTATTGTAGATCTATATTTATGCTACATGTGTTCCATTATGTAGAGGAACTTATTGTAGATCTACATTTATGCTACATGTGTTCCACTATGTGGATAAACTTATTGTAGATCTACATTTATGCTATATATGTTCCACTATGTAAAGGAACATATTGTAGATCTACACTCATGCTATATATGTTCCACTATGTAGAGGAACATAATATATATTTACATTTATGCTACACATGTTCCACTGTGTAGAGGAACATATAGCATATCTCACATTCATGCTACATGTGTTCCACTATGTAGATGAACATATTTTAGATGTACATTTATGCTACATGTGTTGCATTATGTGAAGGATGTACATTTATGTGAAACGTGTTTCACTATGTAGAGGAACATACTGTATAACTACATTTATGCTGCATGTGTTCCACTATGTAAAGGAACATGTTGTAGATATATATATCAATGCTAAATGTGTTCCACTATGTAGACAAACTGTAGAACTACATTTATGCGATATGTGTTCCACTATGTAAAGGAACATATTGTAGATCTATATTCATGCTACATGTGTTCCACTATGTAGACAAACTGTAGACCTACATTTATGCTGTTTATGTTCCACTATGTAGAGGAACATATTGTAGAGCTACATTCATGCTACATGTGTTTCACTATGTAGTCAAACTGTAGAACTTCATTTATGTTATACGTGTTCCACTATGTAAAGGAACATATTGTAGATCTATATACATGCTACATGTGTTCCACTATGTAGACAAAATGTAGATCTACATTTATGCTATTTATCTTCTACTATGTAGAGGAACATATTACAGAGCTACATTCATGCTACATGTGTTCCACTATGTAGACAATCTGTAGAACTACATTTATGTTATACGTGTTCCACTATGTAAAGGAACATATTGTAGATCTATATTTATGCTACATGTGTTCCACTATGTAGACAAAATGTAGATCTACATTTATGCTATTTATCTTCTACTATGTAGAGGAACATATTGTAGATCTACATTCATGCTGCATGTGTTCCACTATGTAGAGAACCACACTGTGGATCTACATTCATGTTACATGTGTTCCACTGTGTTAAGGAACATATTGTAGATCTATATTCATGCTACATGTGTTCTACTATGTAGACAAACTGTAGACCTACATTTATGCTATTTATGTTCCACTATGCAGAGGAACATATTGTAGAGCTACATTCATGCTACATGTGTTCCACTATGTAGACAAACTGTAGAACTACATTTATGCTATACGTGTTCCACTATGTAGAGGAACATATTGCAGATCTACATTTATGCTACACGTGTTCCACTATGTAGAGGAACATATTGCAGATCTATATTCATGCTACATGTGTTCCACTATGTTGACAAACATACTGTCGATCCACATTTATGCTATACGTGTTCCACTATGTAGAGGAACAAACTGTAGATTTACATTCATACTACATGTGTTCCACTATGTAGAGAACCACACTGTGGATCTACATTCATGTTACATGTGTTCCACTATGTTAAGGAACATATTGTAGATCTATATTCATGCTACATGTGTTCCACTATGTAGACAAAATGTAGATCTACATTTATGCTATTTATCTTCCACTATGTAGAGGAACATATTGTAGGTCTACATTCATGCTGCGTGTGTTCCACTATGTAGAGGAACATGCTACAGTCCACACAAACACACACATTTAGTTTGTGCTCACCACCGATTTGTCCCAAACAAAAGTCATCCTCTCCTCCACTCCATTGGTGCCCTCAGGGATCAAAGTGAAGTCCTCCTTCCCGATGGCCTTCTGAGAGGTGCTGAATGTGCGGTGAGCGCTGCCCACCACCTGCAGGTCACCGCTGTATCAACATGATGCACAACTCCTGTTAGAAGACTGTTGACTTCTGGAAGGATCTCACATCCACTTACAGTATTAAGACTAGAACCTGTCCTACCTACCTGTGTCACCCATGTCCTACCTACCTGTGTCACCCATGTCCTACCTACATGTATCACCCATGTCCTACCTACCTGTGTCACCCATGTCCTACCTACCTTTGTCCCCCATGTCCTACCTACATGTGTCACCCATGTCCTACCTACCTGTGTCACCCATGTCCTACCTACCTGTGTCACCCATGTCCTACCTACCTGTGTCACCTACGCCCTACCTACCTGTATCACCCACGTCCTAACTACCTGTATCACCCATGTCCTACATACCTGTGTCACCCATGTCCTACCTACCTGTGTCACCCATGTCCTACCTACCTGTGTCACCCATGTCCTACCTACCTTTGTCACCCATGTCCTACCTACATGTGTCACCCATGTCCTACCTACCTGTATCACCCATGCCCTACCTACCTGTGTCACCCATGTCCTACCTACATGTGTCACCCATGTCCTACCTACATGTGTCACCCATGTCCTACCTACATGTGTCACCCACGTCCTACCTACATGTGTCACCCACGTCCTACCTACCTGTGTCACCCACGTCCTACCTACCTGTGTCACCTACGCCCTACCTACCTGTATCACCCACGTCCTACCTACCTGTATCACCCACGTCCTACCTACCTGTATCACCCACGTCCTACCTACCTGTATCACCCATGTCCTACCTACCTGTATCACCCATGTCCTACCTACATGTGTCACCCATGTCCTACCTACCTGTGTCACCCATGTCCTATCTACCTGTACAGTCTTTCAGCACGCTCTGGCGAAAGATTTTACATTTGGACTTTCCCTGTTTACATAACAACAGCTGTTTCTAAAGGAATGGGGGGGGGGGGGGGGGGGGTATGTACACAGCCATTGTTTTCGGTCACATTAACACAAAAGAAAAAGATGCCTCAGGCTTGGACTGGTCCTGCATCGAGCTTGGGCAGGTCTTGGATCAAAATAGATAACCCCTCCCGTCGCCTCCCATCGTACACAGTGGAATTTTCCAAGCCTTTGGCTTGGTGCAACAAAGACAGCCTCTTGTCTGTTCACTGGGAACTCAGAGAACAGAAAGTTTTTTGATAATTTACATACAATTTTGCTGACACATCCCCTGATCCCTGATCGTTTCCACCTGTTCCCCGTCGCCCCCATGTGTCTTATAGTCCGCGTCTCCCTTTGTTCCGTGGCAGAGTGTCTCGTTGTCTCGTGCATCTCCAGCATCATGCCCAAGCCTTGTCTCGTCTCGCTTTTGATCCTGAATTCCCTTGTTGGTATTTTGAGTTTCCATTTCTCCTCTTCGGCAGAGTGATTTTTTGGTTGTATCGTTTTGCAGTCCAAGTGGTGAGTTTCAGTTGTTCTTACAGTTCCTTCTTTTTCTCAATTTTTGGAGTGATAATTTTGTTAACCATTTTTCTATATCAGAAACAGTGAAGACGTTTTATAGCCGTTGTTTCTCCCTCCTTTCGGAGAGAAGAATAAGTGATTATTACATTTGAACAGAAGTGTAAATAGAACATGTTGAAAGAGAAAGTAAGCAGATATTAACAGTAAATGACCAAGTAGATTAATAATACCTTTTCTACCACTTGTCCTTAATAATGTAGACAAAATGACACAATATGTTATTGCATACGTCAGCAGACTAATTAGGAGTCTTTGTTTGTTTACTTACTACGAAAAGACAAGTTGTCTAGTATGTTCACTATTTTATTTAAGGACTAAATTACAATAATAAACATATGTGTAATGTACCCTAAGATTTTTTTATTAAAAAAAAGCCGATAATGCAATTTTTTAGTGGTCCCCTTTATTTAGAAAAGTACCGAAAAGTACCAAAATAATTTTTAGTACTGGTAACAAAATATTAGTATCGTTACAACACTACTTACTTGTAACGATTCTTAATCAATAAAAATAAAAAAAATAATAATAATCTTTTTTTTTTTTTTTTTTTTTAATTTTAATTTTAATTTTTTTGTATTCGTCCTGTTCTGACACTTAGACAAATCCTATAGTTGATGTAGATGATCTACAGTATATCTGCTGACTTTATTAAATGTTTGGGTAGGATTTTATTCAATAAAACCACTTTTCTTTTAAGTAATATAGAAATTTATCAGAGCTGTTTTTTTATTTAATGGAGGAATTAAGTTGATTATAGAACTGGCATCGAATGTTTAAAAAAAAATAAAAAAAAGTATTGATACTGAATGGAGAATTGATTCTGAATGGATTCGTTACCCCAAAGAATCGAATGGTGTGGGGAAGTGAAGTGAATTATATTTATATAGCGCTTTTCTCTAGTGACTCAAAGCGCTTTTACATAGTGAAACCCAATATCTAAGCTACATTTAAACCAGTGTGGGTGGCACCGGGAGCAGGTGGGTAAAGTGTCTTGCCCAAGGACACAACGACAGCGACTAGGATGGCGGAAGCGGGGATCGAACCTGGATCCCTCAAGTTGCTGGCACGGCCACTCTACCGACCAAGCTATACCGCCCCAGGGTGCTTAAAGATTCAGAGCCCTATAAACAAAATTGGGAACGCAGCCTACAGAAAACACCTGCTGATGAAACCGCTTAAAGGTCCTACCAGGACAGAAGAGTGTGGAGGTGGTCCGGGGTGGTGGGGTCCGGACTCAAAGGAGGCGAGGTGACATAAGCAGCGGCTTTGGCCCAGCTCTTGCTCCAGTAATGGGAGCCATCGGTGGCCAGGCTGGCTGTGATCGGCTCCCCAAAAACGACACAGCCTGGGAAACAAAAATGACAGATTTGCTTCGCCGCCGTGGAGACTTTGACTTCACTCAGGGTTGCGTAAAAAAGCGAGACCTTTCCTGCGGGCCTGGGCGATGGTGTCGGCGGCACTTTTGCTCATCACCTTGGTGATGTAGACGGGACAGTTGACACGGTTGCCGAGGGTGATGGCACGGAATGCGGCCTCCGCCTCCACCTACGGGAAGGTGGGACAGGTCAGGACTGGGTTGCGGTTGGCGAGGTAGCGACTAGTGGACAGATAATGTACCTCTTCAGGACGACTCAGAGGATGGCCTTCAGGTCCAGTGATGCCCATCCCAAGGATTTTGCTCTGTTCCTGAAGGGGAAAAAATATATTTAAAGGACATCTTGTAACTGTACTGGCAGCTTTTTATTCTACCATCCAATGTAAGTTTACACAGGATGTAAGAACAACTTTGTACCTGTGCTCCTGGTAGCCACATGCTGTTCTATCATCCGCACCCGAATTACACTTTTACCTGCGAGGTCTTTAGGACTCTGCGTCAGTTTTATGACGAATCGACTCTTAAGTAACCATGGCCGTAACTAGCATTGAGGACACCAAGGTCACTGCGATGAGGTGGCGACTTGTCCAGGGTGTACCCCGCCTTTAATCAATGTTGGGTTCTGACATTGACCATTGAATTTTGGTCATATCTCAACTAATTTTCTACAACACAAATACAGCATTGAAACAACATGCTTATTGACGACGTTTATTCAATGTCAGGTTTTGACGTTGGGCAACTCAAACCTAACGTGGAAACAACGTGCTTTTAGACAACGTTTAATCAATGTTGGGTTCTGACGTTGATTTGACCATTGAATTTTGGTCATATCTCAACCAATAATCTACAACACAAATACAACGTTGAAACAACATGCTTTTTGACGACGTTTATTCAATGTTGGGTTCTGACGTTGATTTGACCATTGAATTTTGGTCATATCTCAACCAATAATCTACAACACAAATACAACGTTGAAACAACATGCTTTTTGACGACGTTTTTTCAATGTCAGGTTCTGATGTTGGGCAACTCAAACCTAACGTGGAAACAACATGCTTTTTGACGACGTTTAATCAATGTTTGGGTTCTGACATTGATCTGACCATTGAATTTTGGTAATTTCCCAACTAATTTTCTACAACACAAATACAACGTTGAAACAACATGCTTTTTGACAACGTTTATTCAATGTTGGGTTCTGACGTTGATTTGACCATTGAATTTTGGTCATATCTCAACCAATATCCTACAACACAAATACAACGTTGAAACAACATGCTTTTTGATGACGTTTATTCAATGTCAGGTTGTGACGTTGGGCAACTCAAACCTAACGTTGAAACAACATGCTTTTTAGCAACGTTTATTCAATGTCAGGTTGTGACGTTGATTTGACCATTGAATTTTGGTCATTTCCCAACCAATTTTCTACAACACAAATACGTTGAAACAACATGCTTTTTGACAGCGTTTAATCAATGTTGGCTTCTGACGTTGATTTGACCATTGAATTTTGGTCATATCTCAACCAAAATCCTACAACACAAATACAACGTTGAAACAACATGCTTTTTGACAACGTTTATTCAATGTCAGGTTCTGACGTTGGGCAACTCAAACCTAACGTGGAAACAACATGCTTTTTGACCACGTTTATTCAATGTTGGGTTCCGACGTTGATTTGACCATTGAATTTTGGTCATTCACCCAACTAATTTTCAACAACACAAATACAACGTTGAAACAACATGCTTTTTGACAACGTTTATTCAATGTTGGGTTCTGACGTTGATCTGACCATTAAAATGTGGTTATTTTCCAACCAATATTCTACAACACAAATACAACGTTGAAACAACATGCTTTTTGACGACGTTTATTCAATGTCAGGTTGTGACGTTGATTTGAGCGTTGAAATCTAATAATTTCCCAACCGACAAGGTGGATCCAACGTTGAACACCAACGTTATCTCAATAGACATTTACAACTATTTTTCAATGTTGTTTCAAAGTCGTTTTTGTAGGGCATGACTGTCTAATCCACGTTGTATCAATGTCTTGTGCCTGCTGGGTTTGTACAAACTGCAGGCAAATATATTCCACATAGAGCGCTGGCAAGCAGTTGTTCTCGGAGAGAAAAGGGAATGGAGTCTTACCTGAGCAATCAGGTCTCCATTTTCAGCGTGAACCAACACCACGGCGCCAATGTCTTTCAAGAAGGAGAATGCCTGGTACAGCTGGCAGAGCCACCGACATCACTCGTCAATGACAGGTCAGACTGACACATTTGAACCACATGTTGCTCTTGGGAGGACTACCTGAGAGTCGGTCAGCTGGTACACGTCCTTGTAGGCCATGTACACCTGGAAGGAGTTGATACCTGACAAAGGTGGACACCATGAACTTGGTATGGCATCATGAGAGCAATGCTTTTGCTTTAAGATGACCGTGTACCAAATTGTGTCTAAATCGGTCTCAGATGTTTTTGTACCGGTACCAAAATGTTTTTTGATGCTTTTCGATATTTTTCAAAATACTTTTTTTTTAAAGTTCACCTGTGTCCAGGGACGTAGTTCTTCACTTTATCAACAATACTAAATTACGAAAGATTTTGTGATAATCAAAAATATTGATGTAATCATTGTAGTTGTCATGATCCGTGTAACCGGTTTTGTTATTTTCTGTTAGTTTTGAACTCCATAGTTCCTGTTTTTGTGCACCCTTGTTTGTTTTAGTTACCATGGTTACTTATTATTTCCACCTGTCTCTGATTAGTGTTCGCCCGCTCACCTGCTTCCTGAGCACTAATCAGAGGCGTTATTTAAAGGCCTACTGAAAGCCACTACTAGCGACCACGCAGTCTGATAGTTTATATATCAATGATGAAATCTTAACATTGCAACACATGCCAATACGGCCGGGTTAACTTATAAAGTGACATTTTAAAATTCCCGGGAAATATCCGGCTGAAACATCGCGGTATGATGACGTATGCGCGTGACGAAGTCCGAGTAACGGAAGTTATGGTACCCCGTAGAATCCTATACAAAAAGCTCTGTTTTCATTTCATAATTCCACAGTATTCTGGACATCTTTTGCAATTTGTTTAATGAACAATGAAGGCTGCAAAGAAGACAGTTGTAGGTGGGATCGGTGTATTAGCAGCGGACTACAGCAACACAACCAGGAGGACTTTGTTGGAGCGCTAGCCGCCGACTTCACCTTGACTTCCTACGTCTCCGGGCCGCCAAACGCATCGGGTGAAGTCCTTCGTCCTTCTGCCAATCGCTGGAACGCAGGTGAGCACGGGTGTTGATGAGCAAATGAGGGCTGGCTGGCGTAGGTGGAGAGCTAATGTTTTTAGCATAGCTCTGTGCAGTCCGGTTGCTAAGTTAGCTTCAATGGCGTCGTTAGCACAGCATTGTTAACCTTCGCCAGCCTGGAAAGCATTAACCGTGTATTTACATGTCCACGGTTTAATAGTATTGTTGATTTTCTATCTATACTTCCAGTCAGGGGTTTATTTCTTTTGTTTCTATATGCAGTTAAAGCACGATGCTATCACGTTAGCTCGTAGCTAAAGCATTTCGCCGATGTATTGTCGTGGAGATAAAAGTCACCGTGAATGTCCATTTCGCGTTCTCGACTCTCATTTTCAAGAGGATATAGTATCCCAGGTGGTTTAAAATACAAATCTGTGATCCACAATAGAAAAAGGAGAGAGTGTGGAATCCAATGAGCCAGCTTGTACCTAAGTTACGGTCAGAGTGAAAAAAGATACGTCCATCGCTGCCTCTCAAGTCCTTCACTGTAACGTTCCTCATCTACGAATCTTTCATCCTCGCTCAAATTAATGGGGTAATCATCACTTTCTCGGTCCGTATCTCTCTCGCTCCATTGTAAACAACGGGGAATTGTGAGGAATACTAGCTCCTGTGACGTCACGCTACTTCCGCTACAGGCAAGGCTTTTTTTTATCAGCGAGCAAAAGTTGCGAACTTTATCGTCGATTTTCTCTACTAAATCCTTTCAGCAAAAATATGGCAATATCGCGAAATGATCAAGTATGACACATAGAATGGATCTGCTATTCCCGTTTAAATTTTAAAAAATCATTTCAGTAGGCCTTTAAATCATGTTCCTACCTGCACGCCATGTCCGGATTGGTCCGTCTGCATTTCGGGAGAACGAACCCCGCAGTAAGCTGCGAAAACCTCGTCGACAGTAGTATTGACTAGCTCTTGTACTTGGTATCGTTACAGTCCATATTTGAATAGATCATTTGTTTACATTGAAGAGTGCTAGCTTGCTGTTAGCGGTGTGCTATTGTATCCTCCTACTAGCTATTCCTCGTCCTGCAGTGATAATGATACTTGTAAGAAACTTACTTTATTTGTCGCCACGGAGGTGAGGATTAGTGATTTAGAAGTAGCTAAAACATCGTGGTGGAACGGTAGCCGCAAGCTAGCTATGTTTTAGAGCAGGGTTCCCCCAATCTTTTTCCCACCAGTGAACGGTTTAATGTATGTATGTTTAAAATTAGCCTTTGGCTACAATCTGGCACATTCACATGTTATATGTCCATTAATGTGCATTGTCCCGTGTACTATAATAAAGGAGTTGATATAAAACATCTATTAACAAGCTTATCGGTGTGTTTAGAGCAGGGGTCGGCAACCCAAAATGTTGAAAGAGCCATAATGGACCAAAAATACAAAAACAAATCTGTCAGGAGCCCCAAAAAATTAAAAGCCATATTACATGTATCATGAGATATACATTTAATTAAGATGACTTAAAGGAAGCTAAATGAGCTCAAATATACCTACAAATGAGGCATAATGATGCAATATGTACATATCGCTAGCCTAAATAGCATGTTAGCATCGATTAGCTTGCAGTCATGCAGTGACCAAATATGTCTGATTAGCACTCCACACAAGTCAATAACATCAACAAAACTCACCTTTGTGCATTCACGCACAACGTTTAAAGTTTGGTGGACAAAATGAGACAGAAAAAGAAGTGGCATAAAACACGTCCTAGAAAGTCGGAGAAAGTTCTACATGTAAACAGACTATACGGTGAGTTCAAGGACCGCCAAAATTAGTAGGACAAAACGGCGCTCGCCAAATACTCGAATCGGTGAAGCATGTTTAATATAAACAGTGTGATTTATAACAATTAGGGAGGTTTGTGTCATGTTTGTCCTCCTACAGAAACCATACTAAAACAAAAAATAGATTTTTTCCCCCTCATCTTTTTCCATTCTTCATACATTTTTGAAAAATCTCCAGAGAGCCACTAGGGCGGCGCTAAAGAGCCGCATGCGGCTCTAGAGCCGCGGGTTGCCGACCCCCGGTTTAGAGGGACAGGCGAAAGTTAAGTCGGAAAAAAAGTGGTGGTTTATGAATTAATTATTGTTTCTGTGCGGCCCGGTCGCAAATACATCACGGACCGGTACCGGTGTTTTAGAACATCGCTTGCAGGGCGACGTTTTAGTGTGTATAGCTTCACCTTTATCGTTAGTTTTTTTAGGCCAAATACGTCCATTTTCCTTTTTCTCTCTCCACACTGTTTCTGCTTGTAAGTGCTCTGTGTGTGTGTGTGTGTGTGTGTGTGTTGACTCGTATTATCAGCAATGTCACCACGGCACGCCGTCATGTCCATAAAAAAAAAGTACAGGTATTTTTTAAAGGAAGTATAGTACTTTTTTAAAAATTCTTTAGAAAGTACCATAGGGATAATGCAATGGACCGAGTGTTGGTTCTTGCAGAACCAACACTCTGATATACCAAACCCAAAAGCAGTGAAGTTGTCACGTTGTGTAAAAGGTAAATAAAAAGAGAATACAATGATTTGCGAATCCTTTTCAACTTATATTCAATTGAATAGACTGCAAAGACGAGATATTTCATGTTCACACTGAGATATTTTTTGCAAATATTAGCTCATGTGGAATTCGATGCCTGCCACGTGTTTCAAAAAAGCTGGCACAAGTGGCAAAAAAGACTGAGAAAGCTGAGGGGTGCTCATCCAACACTTATTTGGAACATCCCACAGGTGAACAGGCTGATTGGGAACAGGTGGGTGCCATGATTGGGTATAAACGTAGATTCCATGAAATGCTCAGTCATTCCCGAACAAGGACGGGGCGAGGGTCACCACTTTGTCAACAAATGCCTGAGCAAATTGTTTGAGAACAACATTTCTCAAGCAGCTATTGCAAGGAATTTAGGGATGTCACCATCTACGCTCCGTGATATCATCAAAGGGTTCAGAGAATCTGGAGAAATCACTGCACGTAAGCCATGATGTTACGTACCTTCGATCCCTCAGGCGGTACTGCATCAAAAAGCGACATCAGTGTGTAAAGCAGGGGTCACCAACGCGGTGCCCGCGGGCACCAGGTAGCCCGTAAGGACCAGATGAGTAGCCCGCTGGCCTGTTCTAAAAATAGCTCAAATAGCAGCACTTACCAGTGAGCTGCCTTTATTTTTTAAATTTTTTTTATTTACTAGCAAGCTGGTCTCGCTTTGCCCGACATTTTTAATTCTAAGAGAGACAAAACTCAAATAGAATTTGAAAATCCAAGAAAATATTTTAAAGACTTGGTCTTCACTTGTTTAAATAAATTTATAATTTTTTTTTACTTTGCTTCTTATAACTTTCAGAATGACAATTTTAGAGAAAAAATACAACCTTAAAAATGATTTTAGGATTTTTAAACACATATACCTTTTTACCTTTTATATTCCTTCCTCTTCTTTCCTGACAATTTAAATCAATGTTCAAGTAAATTTATTGTTTTTATTGTAAAGAATAATCAATACATTTTAATTTAATTCTTCATTTTAGCTTCTGTTTTTTCGACGAAGAATATTTGTGAAATATTTCTTCAAACTTACAATTAAAATTCAAAAAAAATTATTCTGGCAAATCTAGAAAATCTGTGGAATCACATTTAAATCTTATTTCAAAGTCTTTTGAATTTCTTTTAAAATTTTTGTTTTGTAAAATCTAGAAGAAATAATGATTTGTCTTTGTTAGAAATATAGCTTGGTCCAATTTGTTATATATTCTAACAAAGTGTAAATTGGATTTTAACCTATTTAAAACATGTCATCAAAATCCTAAAATGAATCTTAATCAGGAAAAATTACTAATGATGTTCCATAAATTCTTTTTTTAATTTTTTCAAAAAGATTCGAATTAGCTAGTTTTTCTCTTCTTTTTTTCGGTTGAATTTTGAATTTTAAAGAGTCGAAATTGAAGATAAACTATGTTTCAAAATTTAATTGTCATTTTTTTTTCGTGTTTTCTCCTCTTTTAAACCGTTCAATTAAGTGTAAATATCATTAATTATTAATAATAACAGAGTTAAAGGTAAATTGAGCAAATTGGCTATTTCTGGCAATTTATTTAAGTGTGTATCAAACTGGTAGCCCCTCGCATTAATCACTACCCAAGAAGTAGCTCTTGCTTTCAAAAAGGTTGGTGACCCCTGGTGTAAAGGATATCACCACATGGGCTCAGGAACACTTCAGAACACCACTGTCAGCAACTACCGTTTGTCGCTACATCCGTGAGTGCAAGTTAAAACTCCACTATGCAAAGCCAAAGCCATTTATCAACAACACCCAGAAACGCCGCCCGAGCTCATCTAAGATGGACTGATTTGCAAATCATCGTATTCTCTTTTTATTTCCCATTTACACAAGGTGACAACTTTTTGTACAAAGGTGGATGTGGACACACCTTTCTCTTGCACCAGCAGCTCCAACTCCTCCTTGACCGTGTGGTTCCACTGAGGGATGTCCACGTGGAGGGAGTAGTCGCAGCACGCCTTGGTGTCCGCCGCTCTCTGCCAGACCTCGAAGGCTTCCAGCAGGCTGTCCCCGGGCTGGGGGGTCACGTGGTCGACTGCGGAGGGACGGGGGTCAGAGGTCCAAAGGACGCACCACCGCGTTGGTGTTGCCACTGCGGACTTACTGATCATGGTCGTGCCTCCGGCCAGCGCCGCCTTGGTGCCTTGGAGGAAGTCGTCCACCGGGCGCACGCCCAGGTAAGGCTTCATCAGGCAAGTGTTGACGTCGATCCCCCCGGGTATCACCATGCGCCCGTTGGCCTCGATCACCCGCACGGCACCCGGAACGACCAGGTTCTCTCCTACCTGTCTGCATGTTTGAAATATTAGTACTCGCATGTGGGAGAACGTGTGTGACGTTCCGTACTTGATGAGTCCATCCTCGATGTACACGTCTGCGTAGACAGACTGGTCGTCGTTGACCACACGTCCTCCTTTGATCAGCAGCTTCTCGCTCTGAAAGAAGGAGCAAAAGATGGATTAGTAAATGATTGCAAGACCACATGTTGGTAGTACGGTCGAAGCCAGGGGTCGGCAACCCAACATGTTGAAAGAGCCATATTGGACCACAAATACAAAAAAGTAATCGGTCTGGAGCCACAAAAAAGTCTTATTTAAGTGATATAATGATGTAAATGTCTATATTAGCTATATTAGCCTACTATCAAAATGACTTTAAAAGTCTTATATAAGTGTTATAATGAAGGCAACACATGATGTAAGTGTCCATATTAGCTATATTAGCCTACTATAAAAATGACTTTAAAAGTCTTATATAAGTGTTATAATGAAGGCAACACATGATGTAAGTGTCCATATTAGCTATATTAGCCTACTATAAAAATGACTTTAAAAGTCTTATATAAGTGTTATAATGAAGGCAACACATGATGTAAGTGTCCATATTAGCCTACTATCAAAATGACTTTAAGAGTCTTATATAAGTGTTATAATGAAGGCAACACATGATGTAAGTGTCTATATTAGCCTACTATCAAAATGAATTTAAAAGCCTTATATAAGTGTTATAATGAAGGCAACACATGATGTAAGTGTCTATATTAGCCTACTATCAAAATGACTTTAAAAGTCTTATATAAGTGTTATAATGAAGACAACACATGATGTAAGTGTCTATATTAGCCTACTATCAAAATGACTTTAAAAGTCTTATATAAGTGTTATAATGGGGCGGTATGGCGTAGTGGGTAGAGCGGCCGTGCCAGAAACCTGAGGGTTGCAGGTTCGCTCCCCGCCTCTTACCATCCAAAAATCGCTGCCGTTGTGTCCTTGGGCAGGACACTTCACCCTTGCCCCCGGTGCCGCTCACACCGGTGAATGAATGATGAATGAATGAGTTGTAAAAATGAATGATGGGTTCTCACTCTGTGAAGCGCTTTGAGTGCCTAGAAAAGCGCTATATAAATCTAATCCATTATTATTATTATTATTATTATAATGAAGACAACACATGATGTAAGTGTCTATATTAGCTATATTAGCCTACTATCAAAATGACTTTAAAAGTCTTATATAAGTGTTATAATGAAGGCAAGACATGATGTAAGTGTCTATATTAGCCTACTATCAAAATGACTTTAAAAGTCTTATATAAGTGTTATAATGAAGGCAACACATGGTGTAAGTGTCTATATTAGCCTACTATCAAAATTACTTTAAAAGTCTTATATAAGTGTTATAATGTGTATGTGAGGCCGGCAAGTTCGTATATATATATATATATATATATATATATATATATATATATATATATATATATATATATATATATATATATATATATATATATATATGTGTATGTATATATATATATATACATATATGTGTATGTATATATAATGAGGCCTACACAGCACAGTATTACCTCCTTGCTAAGAATTTAATCTCCTCCAGGGATTTGAAGGAGCCTTCCTGCTTTTCTTACCCTCACATGGAGCTTGTTCTCCTGGCAAATGCTGGCAGACATGCTCCTCTCCCCGCGGGGGGTGTGTGTTTACACCCGCTTCCCGGTGACTCCGTCCGCACCCCTTTGTTATCGCACCCCCCACACACACACACCTACACACACACACACACACACACACACACACAAACGCGCGCGCAACCCGGTCTCGGCGTGAGCGCGCTCGGTGAAACACACGCACCTGACAGTTTGGGGGACGTGTGCACGTGCACGGAGAAAAGGTGCACTGCAGCGCCACCACACTGTCAAGATCGTCACACACACACACACACACACACATTATTGTATTTGTTACCTTCTTGAGACCTGGGAAAAATGCCTCCCTCTTTAGGACCAGCCTTTCTAGATATATAAAGATGTGTATTGACAACATTAATAATATATACATACTATGCACATATAAAAAAAGCTTGTTGTGAAAAATGAGTTGGAATTTCACAAGAAAAAGGTCACAATTTCACAAGGAAAACTGAGAATTTTGGCAGTATTATAATAAGTCGTCATTTTACTCAACGCAAGTCAAAATTGTACAAGAAAAACGGAACATTTGTGCAATATTATGATGAAAGTTGGAATTTTACTCAACAGTTGGAATTTGACAAGAAAAGCTTAACATGTTGACAATTTTATGAAAAGAGTCGTAATTTTACTCGACAAAAGTCACAATTTTATAAGAAAACTTTAAAATGTTGGCAATAACATAACAATGGTCAGCATTTTACTTGCCAAAATGATGAGAAAAGTCATCATTTTACTCAAAAGATTTCCCTATTTTACAAAAACAACAAAAAAATTGGCAATATTGTGATAAAAGTCAGAATTTTTTTTATGACAAATGTCACCATTTTGCATTAAAAAGTAATCATTTTACATGAAAAAAAGGTAATCATTTTCCGAGAAAATATTGCAATAATACAGAAACAGAAAGAATATGAGAAATTGTTTCCAATTTCATAAGAAAAAAGTCGACACATTGTGAGAAAAAGACTGATTTTAGTTAATTTTATTTTTTATATGTAATTGGTTTTTAATCTTCATTATTATACAGTATGTCTCTATATACATATTTATTTATTTATGTTAATTAATTTTGGCCAAAGGGGGTGCATTTCAATTTCTTACACACACTTGTTATTTCATATGTTGACCAGAGGGGGCGCACTTTTAAAACTGACACACAGTCAATTTGAAAAAAATCCCTCCTTTTTGGGACCACCCTCATTTTGCACCTGTCAATGTTTACTTTTGTATACACATTAAACCAACAAAAAATCCTGACTTTGGAGCAATGTTCACGGACTCTAGTATTTGGCTCTCTATTCGATGCAACGGTTTTCAGTATTGAGACCATGATTTCGGTCCTCACTTGTTCACACCTCCTCATATGGAAGCTACTTTTCCTTGTTGATGTCTCAAGAAGAGTTGAAATACAAGAACACACACATTCTTGTATTTGTTACCTTCCTCCTTAGGACCGGCCTTTCTAGATATATAAATATTTGTATTTACAACATTATTAATATATACATACTATGCAAATATAAAAAAGGTAAGCTTTTAGTTATTTTTTTGTTGTTGTAATTTTAGTTTTTAGTTGGTTTTCAATCTTCATTATTTCAAGCTATTACAGTATATCTCTATATAAATATGTATTTAATGTTTTTTTTAAATATATTTTGGCCAAAGGAGGTGCATTTCAATTTCTTACACACACTTGTTATTTCATGTGTTGACCAGAGGGGGAGCACTTTTAAAACCGACACACAGTCAATTTGAAAAAAATCCCTCCTTTTTGGGACCACCCTCATTTTGCACCTGTCAATGTTTACTTTTGTGTGCACATTAAATCAAGAAAAAAAATCCTGACTTTGGAGCAATGTTCACGGACTCTAGTATTTGGCTCTCTATTCGATGCAACGGTTTTCCGTATTGAGACCATGATTTCGGTCCTAACTTGTTCACACCTCCTCATATGGAAGCTACTTTTCCTTCTTGGTGTCTCAAGAAGGGTAGAAATACAAGAACACACACACACACACACATACATATACACACGCACACACACAAACACTCTTGTATTTCTTATCTTCTTGAGACCTGAGAAAAATGCCTCCCTCTTTAGGACCAGCCTTTCTAGATGTATAAAGATTAGTATTTACAACATTAATAATATATACATACTATGCACATATAAAAAAGCTTATTGTGAAAAATTAGTTGGAATTTCACAAGAAAAAGGTCACGATTTCACAAGTAAAACTTAGAATGTTGGCAGTATTATAATAAAAGTCGTCATTTTACTCAACGCAAGTCAAAATTGTACAAGAAAAATGGAACATTTGTGCAATCTTATGATAAAAGTTGGAATTTTACTCAATAACAGTCGCAGTTTTTACAAACCTTAAAATTTTGGTAATTTTATGAAAAGAGTTGTAATTTTACTCGACAAAAGTCACAATTTTATAAGAAAACTTTAAAATGTTGGCAATAACATAACAATAGTCAGAATTTTACTTGCCAAAACGATGACAAAAGTCATCAAAAGATTTCCCTATTTTACAAAAACAACAAAAAATTGGCAATATTGTGATAAAAGCCAGAATTTTTTTTATGACAAATGTCACCATTTTGCATTAAAAAGTAATAATTTGACATTAAAAAAAGGAATAATTTTCTGAGAAAATATTGCAATATTACAGAAACAGAAAGAATATGAGAAATTGTTTCCAATTTCATAAGAAAAAAGTCGACACATTGTGAGAAAAAGACTGATTTTAGTTAATTTTATTTTTTATATGTAATTGGTTTTTAATCTTCATTATTATACAGTATGTCTCTATATACATATTTATTTATTTATGTTAATTAATTTTGGCAACAAACAAACAAAAAATCCTGACTTTGGAGCAATGTTCACGGATTCTAGTATTTGGCTCTCTATTCGATGCAACGGTTTTCCGTATTGAGACCATGATTTCGGTCCTAACTTGTTCACACCTCCTCATATGGAAGCTACTTTTCCTTCTTGGTGTCTCAAGAAGGGTAGAAATACAAGAACACACACACATACATATACACACATACATATACACACGCACACACACAAACACTCTTGTATTTATTACCTTCTTGAGACTTCTGAAAAATGCCTCCCTCTTTAGGACCAGCCTTTCTAGATATATAAAGATTAGTATTTCCAACATTAATAATATATACATACTGTGCACATATAAAAAAGCTTATTGTGACAAATGAGTTGGAATTTCACAAGAAAAAGGTCACGATTTCACAAGTAAAACTTAGAATGTTGGCAGTATTATAATAAAAGTCGTCATTTTACTCAACGCAAGTCAAAATTGTACAAGAAAAATGGAACATTTGTGCAATCTTATGATAAAAGTTGGAATTTTACTCAATAACAGTCGCAGTTTTTACAAACCTTAAAATTTTGGTAATTTTATGAAAAGAGTCATAATTTTACTCGACAAAAGTCACAATTTTATAAGAAAACTTTAAAATGTTGGCAATAACATAACAATAGTTCGAATTTTACTTGCCAAAATGATGACAAAAGTCATCATTTTACTCAAAAGATTTCCCTATTTTACAAAAACAACAAAATAATTTTTTTTATGACAAATGTCACCATTTTGCATTAAAAAGTAATAATTTTACATTAAAAAAAGTTATAATTTTCCGAGAAAATATTGCAATATTACAGAAACAGAAAGAATACGAGAAATTGTTTCCAATTTCATAAGAAAAAAGTCGACACATTGTGAGAAAAAGACTGATTTTGGTTAATTTTATTTTTTATATGTAATTGGTTTTTAATCTTCATTATTATACAGTATGTCTCTATATACATATTTATTTATTTATGTTAATTAATTTTGGCAACAAACAAACAAAAAATCCTGACTTTGGAGCAATGTTCACGGACTCTAGTATTTGGCTCTCTATTCGATGCAACGGTTTTCCGTATTGAGACCATGATTTCGGTCCTAACTCGTTCACACCTCCTCATATGGAAGCTACTTTTCCTTCTTGGTGTCTCAAGAAGGGTAGAAATACAAGAACACACACACATTTTTGTATTTGTTACCTACCTCTTTAAGACCAGCCTTTCTAGATATATAAATATTTTTATTTACAACATTAATAATATATACATACTATGCAAATATAAAAAAGGTAAGCTTTTAGTTATTTTTTTGTTGTACTTTTGTGTGCACATAAAATCAACTAAAAATCCTGACTTTGGAGCAATGTTCACGGACTCTAGTATTTGGCTCTCCATTCGATGCAACGGTTTTCCGTATTGAGACCATGATTTCGGTCCTAACTTGTTCACACCTCCTCATATGGAAGCTACTTTTCCTTCTTGGTGTCTCAAGAAGAGTAGAAATACAAGAACACACACACACACACACACACACACACACACACACACACACACACACACACAACAATAGCGTCTGCGCACGGTCGCTGTCCACTTCAGCACCACAACGGTGCGTCATTGCGCATTTTGGGCAGACAAAAATAAAATGTCTGTTATATCATAAAAATGTCTTTAAAAAAATACAAATTGCACTGCTTATTTGTGCATAAATTAATATTAACACGGTACATGTGTGGGAATTGGACTCCGGTACCTTTTCATGTGTGTGTTCCCTCCCCGGAGCACATCCGGTCTCAACCCGGGAAGCCTCTCCCTCCCCGGGGGAGGTGGCCTGCAGTGACGGCGGGTCCGATGCGCCATCCGCGGCCTTGCCGGTGGTGCCGTCGCCCAGATCCAGCACTCTCTCCCGGCTGCCACTCCTCGGGGTGCGGCCGCCTTTCCTGGCGCCCACCGCGTAGCCGTCGAGGTCGATGGTCTTGCTCTCGAACGCCCCCTCCACGGAGCTGAACATGCCGAAGCTTTTGCGCTGGTTGGGCCCGGCGGCGATGGGTCCCGCCAGGTAGACCGGCAGCTCGTCCTCGCGGTTCCACTGCCTCCTGCAGTCCGACATTGTCGCCCTGGTGCGCGGCGAGAGAGGGAGGGAGGGAGGGAGAGGATGGAAGTACCGGCGATGATAAAGAGATGTAAGCGGGTCACACGCACGCACGGCACCGCCTCCCGTTCCTGCAGGCACGCACAGGAATAATAAATTTAAAAAAAAAATGATGCGCTTCTTTCTCTTTAGTGGTGCAAAGCTATCTGGTTATACCGTTTGTCCCTTTGTCTCTCACCCAGCGTCCAAAGTGGGGGTGATGCGTAATGAGAGGATTACACAGCACGTGTCATCTTTTAACCCACATCTGCAGGGACTGTCTGCTACTACTATATTATCTCATGCAGACAATCTGCAGCAACAAATCCCCTAGGGCAGGGGTCGGCAACCCAAACATGTCGAAAGAGCCATGTTGGACCAAAAATACAAAAAACAAATCTGTCTGGTGCCGCAAAAAAATGTAAAGTCTTATATAAGTGTTATAATGAAGGCAACACATGATGTAAGTGTCTATATTAGCTATATTAGCCAAAATTACTTTAAAAGTCTTATATAAGTGTTATAATGAAGACAACACATTATGTAAGTGTCTATATTAGCCTACTATCAAAATGACTTTAAACGTCTTATATAAGTGTTATAATGAAGACAACACATGGTGTAAGTGTCTATATAGCCTACTATCAAAATGACTTTAAAAGTCTATTTTAAGTGTTATGATGAAGGCAACACATGATGTAAGTGTCTATATTAGCCTACTATCAAAATTACTTTAAAAGTCTTATATACGTGTTATAATGAAGGCAACACATGATGTAAGTGTCTATATTAGCCTACTATCAAAATGACTTTAAAAGTCTTACATAAGTGTTATAATGAAGACAACACATGATGTAAGTGTCTATATTAGCTATATTAGCCTACTATCAAAATTACTTTAAAAGTATTATATAAGTGTTATAATGAAGGCAACACATGATGTAAGTGTCTATATTAGCTATATTAGCCTACTATCAAAATTACTTTAAAAGTATTATATAAGTGTTATAATGAAGGCAACACATGATGTAAGTGTCTATATTAGCCTACTATCAAAATGATTTTAAACGTCTTATATAAGTGTTATAATGAAGACAACACATGATGTAAGTGTCTATATTAGCCTACTATCAAAATGATTTTAAACGTCTTATATAAGTGTTATAATGAAGACAACACATGATGTAAGTGTCTATATTAGCCTACTATCAAAATGACTTTAAACATCTTATATAAGTGTTATAATGAAGACAACACATGATGTAAGTGTCTATATTAGCCTACTATCAAAATGACTTTAAACATCTTATATAAGTGTTAAAATGAAGGCAACACATGGTGTAAGTGTCTATATTAGCCTACTATCAAAATGACTTTAAAAGTCTATTACAAGTGTTATAATGAAGGCAACACATGATGTAAGTGTCTATATTAGCCTACTATCAAAATGACTTTAAAAGTCTTATATAAGTGTTATAATGAAGACAACACATGATGTAAGTGTCTATATTAGCCTACTATCAAAATGACTTTAAAAGTCTTATATAAGTGTTATAATGAAGACAACACATGATGTAAGTGTCTATATTAGCCTACTATCAAAATGACTATGTGTCGCAGGCTGACACAAATCTTCATTGACAGAAATGTTGAAATGTAATATTTATTCTACACATTTTTACAACGTTGGAAAACATTAGTAAAACTCCTCAGAGGGTGAGATAACTCCTGGAAATGTCCTAGAATGACCAACAGTATAGAAGTGTGTGTCCAAGTTAAAGGAAACTGCAGGCTGTCTTTGTCATGACCTTTGGCCCAAATCCTGTTTTGTTTAGTCATGTTAGTTTTGGACTCCCTCAGTTCCTGTTTTGTGCACCCCTTAATTTGTTTTGGTGACCATGGGTACTAATTGGGTTCACCTGCCTCTGGTCAGTGGTCGGCACGCTCACCTGCAGAGAGCTGTTTATTCACCTTTCTCGCCTCGCTCAGTCTGGCTTCGTTGTTTGCTACGTGCAACATTCCCGTAGCTTCATGTCTTCTTTCCTGGCTGAGTCCTGGGCTGAGTTTTTCTCCCTCGTGCGATCGGCACGCGTTTCTTTTGTTTGTTTCCTGTTTGTATTGACTGCGTACGATTTATCGGGAATAAATCAACTCCTACCTTCACGCTTTGTATGGCTTCTCTTAGAAACAACTTTATTTATAATTATTTAATTAGCAATGATGGATTACGACTGCAGAAATGGCTGTCAACATTACATGGGTAGATCCTCAGGTTAGGATTAGGGTTAGCCTTAATCCCAACCCTCATTTAATAGGTGGCTCAACATGTCATTGGGCTGCTGGAACATAAACATAAACATCAAACCATGCAACTATTCAGTCTACCATTCTCAGTTCCAGTTTAGTTACGGCATCTTTGTAATCCCCCGGCTAGCTGGGTATTTAAACGCTACCATGAGTCAAAGTAATCGTGTATATATCTATAAAAACCCTAAACTCAATCAATTTTATTTGTTACACCATGTAAACTTGTTACATCTAAATTCATTGCAAGGCGAAATAGATAAAATAGTATAGGACATGTTAGGAATGAGCTACTTGTTTATGTGTAAAACATGTTACACAGAGTTTATGTGTTTTACCAATGTTGGAATACAGTATGATATGCAACACTACTTTTCACAATACTACATATAATATATATAACAAGCATGCTGCCAAATATAAAAAAGTCCAATAAAATGTACTACTTTATTTCAGTGCTTTTCAAACTGATTTTTCACCAAATACCTTGTCGGAAAATCCCCTGCTTCATTTGCCATTTTCAGCTGCACGACATGGTACAATGTTATCAATGTACTTTACATACAAACTAATGAGTTAAAAAGTCAAAAATAGGACATAGAAAGTCAAAATAATTGCATATAAGTCATGGATATTTGATAAAATTACAAAACGGCAAAATAAAATGTCAAAATCATGAGGTAGAAAGTCATAATCATGACCTATAAGATCATGATTATGAGATGAAATGTCAAAATGAGGAGAAATGTTCAAACTAATGAGATAGAAAGTCGAAAATATGAGATAGAAAGTCGAAATAATTACATGTAAGTCGTAAATATTTGATAAAATGTCAAAAATACTAAATAAGAAGTCAAAATTATGAGGTAAAAAGTCAAAATCATGACAAATAAGATCATGATTATGAGATAAAATGTCAAAATGATGAGAAATTTTCAAACTAATGAGAGAAAAAGTCAAAACTATGACATAGAAAGTCAAAATAATTACATATATGTCATGAATATTTGATAAAATGTCAAAATTACAAAATAAAAAGTCAAAATCATGACATATAAGATCATGGTTATGAGATAAAATGTCAAAATTATGAGAAATTTTCAAACTAATGAGATACAAAGTCGAAAATATGAGATAGAAAGTCAAAATAATTACATGTAAGTCATAAATATTTGATGAAATGTCAAAAATACAAAATAAGAAGTCAAAATTATGAAGTAAAAAGTCAAAATCATGACATATAAGATCATGATTATGAGATAAAATGTCAAAATGATGAGAAATTTTCAAACTAATGAGTTAAAAAGTCAAAACTATGACATAGAAAGTCAAAATAATTACATATATGTCATGAATATTTGATAAAATGGCAAAATTACAAAATAAAAAGTCAAAATCATGACATATAAGATCATGATTATGAGATGAAATGTCAAAATGAGGAGAAATGTTCAAACTAATGAGATAAAAAGTCGAAAATATGAGATAGAAAGTCGAAATGATTACATGTAAGTCATAAATATTTGATAAAATGTCAAAAATACTAAATAAAAAGTCAAAATTATGAGGTAAAAAGTCAAAATCATGACATATAAGATCATGATTATGAGATAAAATGTCAAAATGATGAGAATTTTTCAAACTAATGAGTTAAAAAGTCAAAACTATGACATAGAAAGTCAAAATAATTACATATATGTCATGAATATTTGATAAAATGTCAAAATTACAAAATAAAAAGTCAAAATCATGACATATAAGATCATGATTGTGAAATGAAACGTCAAAATTATGAGAAATGTTCAAACTAATGAGATAAAAAGTTAAAAATATGAGATAGAAAGTCAAAATAATTACATGTAAGTCATAAATATTTGATGAAATGTCAAAAATACAAAATAAGAAGTCAAAATTATGAAGTAAAAAGTCAAAATCATGACATATAAGATCATGATTATGAGATAAAATGTCAAAATGATGAGAAATTTCCAAACTAATGAGATAAAAAGTCAAAACTATGACATAGAAAGTCAAAATAATTACATATATGTCATGAATATTTGATAACATGTCAAAATTACAAAATAAAAAGTCAAAACCATGACATATAAGATCATGATTATGAGATGAAATGTCAAAAATATGAGACATTTTCAAACTGATGAGATAAAAAGTCGAAAATGTGAGATAGAAAGTCGAAATAATTACATGTAAGTCATAAATATTTGATAAAATGTAAAAAATACAAAATAAGAAGTCAAAATTATGAAGTAAAAAGTCAAAATCATGACATATAAGATCATGATTATGAGATAAAATGTCAAAATGATGAGAAATTTTCAAACTAATGAGATAAAAAGTCAAAACTATGACATAGAAAGTCACAATAATTACATATTTGTCATGAATATTTGATAAAATTACAAAATGACAAAACAAAAAGTCAAAATCATGACATATAAGATCATGATTATGAGATAAATTGTCAAAATTATGAGACATTTTCAAACTAATGAGATAAAAAGTCGAAAATATGAGATAGAAAGTCGAAATAATTACATGTAAGTCATAAATATTTGATAAAATGTCAAAAATACTAAATAAAAAGTCAAAATTATGAGGTAAAAAGTCAAAATCATGACATATAAGATCATGATTATGAGATAAAATGTCAAAATGATGAGAAATTTTCAAACTAATGAGAGAAAAAGTCAAAACTATGACATAGAAAGTCACAATAATTACATATTTGTCATGAATATTTGATAAAATTGCAAAATGACAAAACAAAAAGTCAAAATCATGACATAAGATCATGATTATGAGATAAAATGTCAAAATTATGAGAAATTTTCAAACTAATGAGATAAAAAGTCAAAACTATGACATAGAAAGTCAAAATAATTACATATATGTCATGAATATTTGATAAAATGTCAAAATTACAAGTCAAAATCATAACATATAAGATCATGATTATGAGATAAAATGTCAAAATTATGAGGAATTTTCAAACAAATGAGATAAAAAGTCGAAAATATGAGATGAAAAAAATGCGGTTGAATAAGTATTTGGATACTAGCCGCCATCTTGTAAGTATGCTAACGTCTCTGATATTAGCATGACAAAGTTAACATGCTAACGTTTCATGCTAGGTGTTTGTCTTGATTCTTCATGTAAAGGGGAAGATATAAACATCCCATACAGCAAGTGATTTATTTATTATGTTTGTATATCTTGTTTAGCACTTAGCAATACTGCTACATGATGCTTTGTGCTTGCATCTGTTTAGCACACAGCTTCTAAAACTTGTAGATCATCCTCCTTATATTCGGGCTCAAAAATAGAAGTTTCTGTATCATCATTTGTCCCAAAGTAGTCTTTGTTGTCTCTCTTCAAGTCTGCCATGATTAGTAGTCTTGTTGTTGTCAAAAGGAAAAACTAATGTTGTGATGCATCAGTGAAATGAATACGCCTCCGTATGCTTAAAATTAGCAAAATATGTAAATATTCCGTTATTATGATTGTTACTATATATAATATACTATGATGATGATGATTTATAGAAAAGAGCGACTGCCATCAGCTCCCATTGTTAGCTGACTTTTGCTAGCGTTTATTTATGATTTAGAATGCATTAAAAAAAAAAGGGAGTGCAGTAGTTTCACAGGAATAACTACAATATGGACACCTTAATGTCAATTTATTCACACACAGAAACCAAACTCAAGTTTTAAATGAAAATAAAGACTTTTTTTTTTTTAAATGAAAATAAATACACTCAAAGCTAAATCTGACTTATTTACGTCACTTGTTGATCTTTCCTTCACGCTTGCTATGGCGTGTTGACGCCCAGAGCAAGCCAGCCAATCAGATTAACCCCAAATCCTGATTGGCGTCCCGCACGGAGCCAATCAGCGACGAGTCTGTGTGACAAGGGCGGGGCTTAAGGACCGGAGGTAGTCCCTGCGAGTGAGAACTTGACGGTCGCCGTCTTCCCTCTCACAACTTTCCGCCACACGCCAGGAGTCACATGCGCCTTTCCTACCCGGGTAAGGTTCGTCTTTGCCCGCTTGTCGTCCCTCTCGGCGCTCGTTTGACCGCTGGAGGTTCGAAACCTGGTTTTGTTACTTGCGACGGTGTCAGCAAGTCGGGCAAAAGTTTGTCTTCGGGACGAATATATATATATATATATATATATATATATATATATATATATATATATATATATATATATATATATATATATATATATATATATATATACACACACAGTCCATGCTTGCTTTCTTTAAATAACCTGCTGCCACGTTGCTTGAGTCACTTTGTACTAGCCACTTTATTAGGTACACCCACATATATGAGAACGCCTGTAAATAAATAATATGCATCAATAAAGTACTTAACGTATTTTTCCGACTATAAGGCGCACTTAAAATCCTTTCATTGTCTCAAAACTCGACAGTGCGCCTTATAACCCGGTGCGCCTAATGTACGGAACAATTCTGGCTGTGCTTACCGACGTCGAAGCAATTTTATTTGGCACATGGTGTAATGATAAGTGTGGCCAGTAGATGGCAGTCACACATAAGAGATACACGTAGACTGCAATATGATGGCAGTCACACATGAGAGATACGCGTGGACTACAATATGATGGCAGTCACACATGAGAGATACGCGTGGACTACAATATGATGGCAGTCACACATGAGAGATACGTGTAGACTACAATATGATGGCAGTCACACATAAGAGATACGTGTAGACTACAATATGATGGCAGTCACACATGAGAGATACGCGTAGACTACAATATGATGGCAGTCACACATGAGAGATATGTGTAGACTACAATATGATGGCAGTCACACATAAGAGATACGTGTAGACTGCAATATGATGGCAGTCACACATAAGAGATACGCGTAGACTACAATATGATGGCAGTCACACATGAGAGATACGCGTAGACTACAATATGATATCAGTCACACATAAGAGACACGTGTAGACTACAATATGATGGCAGTCACACATAAGAGATACGCGTAGACTACAATATGATGGCAGTCACACATGACAGATACGCGTAGACTACAATATGATGGCAGTCACACATGAGAGATACTCGTAGACTACAATATGATGGCAGTCACACATAAGAGATACGTGTAGACTGCAATATGACGGCAGCAAAAAACACCAAAACTTTAAATGTTCCATTGAGAATATAGAACATTATACACGGCACTCCAAAATCCGTCAAAATATTTTCGTACGACTTTGCTAAGCTAGGAAGCACCGCTTGATGGATTGTCGGAGCATTACGACTACCATAGTCAGACGTACTGTGCTTCAGCCTACGGTATTATTATGGTGTGTGTATAAGAACCCCAAAATGGCACCTATTAGCAGACATTATATGCAATATTATGCAAAAAAACAGAAAAATTATAAAGCAAAAGTATTAATAATAATAATATCAATAACAATTGTTTAATGTATTCGTAAAAAAAAATTCAAAAAATATATACATTTTCGAAAATCGTGAATACATTTAGAATCGGAATAAATAAAAATCACGATTCGGATGTAAACTGATTTTTTTGGAGTACCCCTACTCATTAGATTGTAGCTAATCCATTCTAGTCCCTGGCTCTTCTGTAGAACGTAACACGGGCCTCCAGCTGTCCTCCCTTGCGCCAGATAGTCTTACATTTCTGTCGCTATCATCTCAGGACATTCCAGAAGAGCCCTTCCTCCGTTGGCAGGTCGACTTCCTCACCCAGGGGTCTCGCCCTGCCTTGGATGGCCGCCCTCCAAGTCCTCCACCTGCCTCCAGTGACTTCGACCCCACATCGATCCCTTCCTCCCGAGAACCATGGAGTCCGCTCCCTCTTCGGAGGCGGACCCTCCGACTGTGACCCCGGCGGCGCCGTCTCCGGACCCGGCTTCTTCCAGCGGCGCGGACCGTGACACCCCCGCCTCCTCCGCCGCCGCCGCCCCCCAGAAAAGAACTTTTGCTTCCGTCGCCCAGCGTGTGATCATACAGGAGAGGCTTAGAAAAGCAGAAGAGGAAGAAGATTCTGAGGAAGAAGGTAAGATGGAGGCTGAAGACTTCTCCGTAATACCCAAATTACTTAGTAACTTAAAGGGGAACTGCACTTTTTGGGGGGAAATGTTGCCTATCATTCACAATATATAAGACAAGAACACATATTTTTCTTGTGGAGGGTTCTCCTGAGTCCGGTAGATCTGTCTTTGAGCCCGGTGTACCGGGTTTGTGCACGTTTTTATTGTCATACACCCAAGTATGGATTGCTTTCCAGCAATATATTTTGGACTTTCCGGTCCGGCGTGTCTTTGCTCTTCCTCGTTCTGTCTCTGTGCGTGTGTCTTTCTCTGGCTCCGACTCCAACCACGTGTCTCGGCCCGGCTGCTGCTAATAAAGGCGACGGGTGATTAGATAACCAGCCCCAGCTGGGCAATCCACTCACCTGCCGCTGGCTTCGAGGCCGGTCCTTACACACCCCGCTCCGCGGCAGGCCCGCAGACCACGCCCCCCTCCACACATTCTAACTCATAAAATACGGCAAGTAGGAGGTGGCTAATAAGAGTACACTATTTCGCCCATAAAGTCCTATAAAAAAACATCCAAAAACTACTCCATTTATTATTACTCCATTTGTTATTATGAGTGCTAACGCAGACAAACAATTTTTTTTTTACAGAGTGCTAACTAGCTTATAAGTTTGAGTTAAAGTACCACTGATAGTCACGCACACACTAGGTGTGGTGAAATTACCCTCTGCGTTTGACCCATCCCCTTGTTCCACCCCCTGAGAGGTGAGGGGAGCAGCGAGCAGCAGCGGTGGCCGCGCTCGGGGAATCATTTTGGGGATTTATGCTACTATATTGACATATTGAGCTGCTGCATCGCCTCTGAGTTGGTGAAAGTTAATTCTAGATCAGGGGTGTCCAAACTTTTTGACTTGGGGGGCTGCATTGGGCTAAAAAAAACTTGGCTGGGGGGCCGAAAGCCGCTATAAAGTGACTATATGTGTATGTGTGTACGTTTTATATTAATATAATTTGATTTTAAGAGTATGTGAAAGTTTTGACTACCACCTTGTGGAGTGTTTTTCCCATCATGCACTCTCACGGATTTAAATGGGTGTAATTAAAAAAAAATGTCAGTGAGAAGGTTGTGTTATGTGTGACCTTGTGCGTTGACCTTAAGTTAGTTGCATATTCGTAATAAAAAAAATAAAAATGTTGCACCATGACTAGGGAAGGTTGTGCGGATATTGTCATATAAGTCAATGCTGTGTTACGATTATTGTGTGAATTTAGGGCCATTGGTTTGATTTACTCAATGTCTATAAGAAGTCACTAATTCTTTAGCAAACATAGGTCTGGATTTTAAAATTAATTTGAATACTCTTCGCAATGCTTAATTGAACTAATGACATCTTGCAAGCCAAATTTACACCTCTGTTCTAAATTATAAATAATGCCTCTCACCTACCTGTATAGGAGAAGGTGTTTAGCCTTTGTGAGGATTATGAGGAATTGTTGATGTAAACGGGAAGACATAAACACCCCATCAGTCTTTATCCCAGTGAGAGCATACACTGTACAGTAAGTGATTGTTTTATTATGTTTGTATATCTTGTCTAGCACTTAGCAACACTGCTACATGATGCTTGGTGTTTGACCAAAGCTGCATCTGCTTAGCACACAGCTTCTAAAACTTGTAGATCGTCCTCCTTATATTCAGGCTCAAAAATTTGAAGTTTCCAGATCATTATTTGTCCCAAAGTTGTCTCTCATGAAGTCTGCCATGATTAGTAGTCTTGTTGTTGAAGGGCAAAGTGAACGTTGTTATGCGTTTTGTGAAATTAAAATGATCAAAATATGTAAATATGACATGTTATCATGAAAGTTACTAGATACTACATAAACGTATACTTACAGTGTGTATATAAAATGATGGTGAAGGTTTTTGGATGTTTTTTAAAGAGCTTTATAGGCGGAATAGAGCCACTTCCATTATCTCCATTTTTAGCTGAAGTCTTGCACTCTTCCGCCCTTTTTGATTACCTCTCCAGGAACTCTGAAGAAACGTTTCTCCTTTTCACGATTAGAACGGTTTGTACAGCCGAAAACCACACAAGCAAAGGGCATGTTTTTTTCGAGAAAGGCTAAATGGCGCCGATTATCTATTGAGAACAGAGTTAGTTTGACCACCACATGTTTTTAATAGGCGGGACGAACAATAATAAGGTTGTTTAAATCAAATTAAGAATGTTTAAGACAGGGGTGTCCAAACTTTTTCCCACTGAGGGCCGCACTCTGAAAAATCAAAGCATGGTTTTGATATTTTTCATTTTCAAAACCAATGCAATATATATATTTTTTTAACCTTCAGGGCTCAAGACCATAAAATTATGAAAATGTTAAAAATAAGTCATAAAAAATTATTTTAAATCTCTAGGTCAACTTATTTTTATTATTATCATTATTTTATTTCATTAATGTTTAATTTTTGTAAAGGAAAACCCGGTTTTCACGGCAAAAACAAACAAAAAAAAGCAACATTTTCCCCAATGTGGAATATTTGACGTCAAGTAATTGGAGCCTTAAATAGGTCAATAATTCATAGCAATATTTATTATAATTCATTATTTTTTCGAGCAATTAACATTTTTAATCTTGTTTTTCTTTTTTATTAGAATATATCTTTATTGTCATTGTACAGTGTACAGCGAAATTGTAAGCAAAACTAATTTAGTGCAAATTCGTAATAACACATAAACACATAAAAACATAAGAACATAAATAAATAGATAAAAATACATTAAATACATAAAAATATATGTATTATATAGGCGGAATAGAGCGACTTCCATTATCTTTGTTTTTAGCTGACTTTTGCTAACAATTATTTATGTGTTAGAATTAGAGATGTCATTTATCGACCGATAAATGCTTTAAAATGTAGTATCGGAAAATATCGGTATCGGTTTTTTAATTATCGGTATCGGTTTTTTAAATTTTTATATTTTATTTTTTTATTAAATCAACATAAAAAAACACAATATACGCTTACAATTAGTGCACCAACCCAAAAAACCTCCCTCCCCCATTTACACTCATTCACACAAAAGGGTTGTTTCTTTCTGTTATTAATATTCTGGTTCCTACATTATATATCAATATATATCAATACAGTCTGCAAGGGATACAGTCCGTAAGCACACATGATTGTGCGTGCTGCTGCTCCACTAATAGTACTAACCTTTAAAGGCCTACTGAAATGAATTTTTTTTATTTAAACGGGGATAGCAGATCTATTCTATGTGTCATACTTGATCATTTCGCGATATTGCCATATTTTTGCTGAAAGGATTTAGTATAGAACGACGATAAAGATTGCAACTTTTGGTATCTGATAAAAAAAAGGCTTGCACCTACCGGAAGTAGCGTGACGTAGTCAGTTGAACATATACGCAAAGTTCCCTATTGTTTACAATGATGGCCGCATGAAGTGAGAGAGATTCGGACCGAGAAAGCGACAATTTCCCCATTAATTTGAGCGAGGATGAAAGATTTGTGGATGAGTAAAGTGCAAGTGAAGGACTAGTGGGGAGTTGAAGCTATTCAGATAGGGAAGATGCTGTGAGAGCCGGGGGTGACCTGATATTCAGCTGGGAATGACTACAACAGTAAATAAACACAAGACATATATATACTCTATTAGCCACAACACAACCAGGCTTATATTTAATATGCCACAAATTAATCCTGCATAAAAACACCTGCGTGTTTGTTATGCTAGCTCCTAGCTCCTCTGCTAGCTCCTAGCTCCATAGAACACGCCAATACAATTCAAACACCTGATCAACACACACAATCACTCAGCCCAAAAGACCGTTCACCTAACCCAAGGTTCATAAAGCTTATATATTTTAAAAAAGTTACGTACATACGCAAAAAAAAAGTTGCGCACATACGGTCAAGCGATCAAATGTTTAGAAGCCAAAGCTGCATACTCACGGTAGAACATCTGCGTCTTTGTCATCCAAATCAAAGTAATCCTGGTAAGAGTCTGTGTTGTCCCAGTTCTCTACAGGCGTCTGTGTATCGAAGTCAAAAGTCCTCCTGGTTAGAGTCTCTGTTATCCGAGTTCTTCCATCTTGACTGCATCTTTCGGGAATGTAAACAAAGAAGCGCCGGTTGTGTACTGTTGTTGCTGACTACGTTCGAAAAATACGTCCATTTCGCACCGACAACTTTCTTCTTTGCTTGCTCAGCTTCCTTCTCCATAATGCAATGAACATGATTGAAACAGATTCACGAACACAGATGTCCAGAATACTGTGGAATTATGAAATGAAAACAGAGCTTTTTCGTATTGGCTTCAATGTGGAAGGCATACCCGTGTTCCCCGGTCTACGTCACGCGCATACGTCATCCTCAGAGGCGTTTCGAACCGGAAGTTTAGCGGCAAATTTAAAATGTCACTTTATAAGTTAACCCGGCCATATTGGCATGTGTTATAATGTTAAGATTTCATCATTGATATATAAACTATCAGACTGCGTGGTCGGTAGTAGTGGCTTTCAGTTGGCCTTTAACACTTCATTTTACTCATTTTCATTCTTTACTAGTTTCTATGTAACTGTTTTTATATTGTTTTACTTTCTTCTTTATTCAAGAAAATGTTTTTAATTTATTTATCTTATTTTATTAATTTTCTAAAAAAGGACCTTATCTTCACCAGACCTGGTTGTCCAACTTAGGCATAATAATGTGTTAATTCCACGACTGTATATATCGGTATCGGTTGATATCGGTATCTGTAATTAAAGAGTTGGACAATATCGTAATATTGGATATCGGCAAAAAGCCATTATCGGACATCCCTAGTTAGAATACATATGTTGTTGTCTTACATAAGGATATTGACTGATAGGCAAAATAAAAAACAAGTGCAGCTCCCCTCTAAGCTGCTGTACTGTAGTGCGAGATCCTCCTGTCTTCTCCTCCAGATGAAGAACCCGAGGAAGACTTATCTAAGGAGCAGATGGAGGAGAAGGCCAAAGCGGGTGATGCCAGAGCTCAGACCCGAGTGAGTTGCAGACCAGTTCTTTGGCGTTGCATGGTGGTCTATTTTTATCTCCTTTGCAACGTGACGCTCCCGGTGTGCTCCGCAAGGGAGCTGCTATGCAATCAAACGGCATGTTTTTCAACTGGCTTTCATCAGAAGTGACAAATGGTGCGGGGACTGACGGGGGTAAGTCCTGACCCACCGGTGCAGAGCGGCCCCATGGCTCTCTTGTCCGTGGCACATAACAACACAACACCCATAGCACACGTTGGTAATAGTTGAGATTTTCAGCACGGGTCAACCGCGTCCTTGCTAAATGCATTTAACGGTACGAGGAGATGGTCATGAACTCTTGGTTAATATTAGCAGTCACCCGATATATCCTGCCGGGGCCTCCATTACCCCCAAAGAGACGTGTAGTGGGAGAAGACAGGAGGGCCAGACTGCATGTGAGCGGGCACATAGGATTCATGGATCCTCGCCCCAAGCACGAGGGTCAAGTTTGAAGATTTTTTTCTGTCATTTTAAATGTGTAAGCCAGTGTTTTTCAACCACTGTGCCGCGGCACACTAGTGTGCGGTGAGATACAGTCTGGTGTGCCGTGGGAGATGATCTAATTTCACCTATTTGGGTTAAAAATATTTTTTGCAAACCAGTAATTATAGTCTGCAAATGGTGTGTTGTTGTTGAGTGTCGGTGCTGTCTAGAGCTCGGCAGAGTAACCGTGTAATACTCTTCCATATCAGTAGGTGGCAGATGTCGGAAACAGCGGGAGGCAGGGTGCAGGTAAAAAAAGGTGTCTAATGCTTAAACCAAAAATAAACAAAAGGTGAGTGCCCCTAAGAAAAGGCATTGAAGCTTAGGGAAGGCTATGCAGAACGAAACTTAAAACTGAACTGGCTACAAAGTAAACAAAAACAGAATGCTGGACGACAGCAAAGACTTACTGTGGAGCAAAGACAATGTACATCCGAACACGACATGACAATCAACAATGTCCCCACAAAGAAGGATGAAAACAACTGAAATATTCTTGATTGCTAAAACAAAGTAGAAATATCGCTCAAAGGAAGACATGAAACTGCTACAGGAAAATGCCAAACAAAAAAGGAAAAAGCCACCAAAATAGGAGCGCAAGACAGGAAGTAAAACACTACACACAGGAAAACAGCAAAAAAAGTCCAAATAAGTCAGGGTGTGATGTGACAGGTGGTGACAGTACACCTACTTTGAGACAAGAGCTATATTGATGCATGCTTGGTTATGCTTTAAAGTCATATCCAACAATTGCGACAACAACTTTGTTAAATGTTTAAATATTAACTGTCCGTTTACCGTACCGTGCCAACTGTACTACTATATGAGTACCTGTTTTCTATTGTTTCATTGAAAATAAAACCGCAAAGTCCATTTGGCTGTCATCTGTTTTAATTATGAGACACAATTGTGTCAAAGTCATGATTTTTTTGTTCATGCCTGAAATAAGAAATGATTACTTTAAAAAAGTAGTTTTATACTTGTGAGTGTTGATGACACAGCTTTGCAACACTTGATATTCTAGTTTCAAGCATGTTTTACTCAATATAGGTCAGGGGTGGGCAATTAGTTTTTACCGGGGGCCGCATGAGCAACCCCAGCACTGCTGGAGGGCCACATCGACAATATTTCAATTAAATTTTGCTCAATATTATTTTTGATATATACCGTAAGATAAATAATAATAATAATAATAATAATAATAATACTTTCATTTAACCTAACTTAACTTTATACCAAAAACACTGCTTTGGAAATCATTTGTACCCCTTTCAGAGATCACATTTAGTTCCCCTTAAACATCCTCATGTTGCACAATGAAATGTAAGCATAGGATGAAGTGTGCCTTCCTGTAACTTTCTCTCGTAACAGCATTCCATGATTAATATCAATAAATTAACATTAATAATAAATGACAGTAAAATAAGCACATGTATGACTGAGGAGTCATAGTGTAACTTTGTGTGCTGTTTGAGTTGTCCGACTTTTTGTGTGGCCATAAACGCACCAGTGGCTTAGTGGTATGCGTGTTGGTGACAGATGACAAGTTGGTTTTGGCCTGGTTTGTACGGCAGAAAATGACTAGTTTTTCGAGATAGAAGTGTTTTACTCATGTTTTTGGTGTGGTTATGTCCGAATATAAACAGTTTTGCTCAATAAAGTGATCGATATAATTCCTGTCCTCGAAGCATCTCGATAGACGTTACAATAATTGAACGGTGTTCAATTGAACGGTGTTGACGAACACCGTTAGGGCCGCTTGTTGTCACTGTCACTCAAAGTTGCATTGCAAAATTACACAGAATAAATGTGTTTATTTTGTTTAGAATTCAGATGGGATTTGATTTGGTGCGCGGCATATATTTGCTGTGCGCAGAGGACGCTTGAGCAGTGCACAATTGCGCAGGCGCGCACCTTAGAGGGAACGTTGCTTGGCAGTCCATGTCTTGTTGAAAACACGCCATTCCTCATCAACTTTTCTCGGGTGTAAACCGTGCATCACTTGTCGCTGCATGTGCACCTTCACTCGCAGGTTACACACGGACACACGCCCATAAATAACACTTTTCAAAATAAAAGCAGCACAGTTGTATTGCGCGCACGACATAGATGTTTTTTTCAACTTTATTTTGTAATTTGTGATTGCAGCTGTTCACATTCACTCTTAATCACGCACGCGCATACGTCCACACGGAAGTAATACGAATAACGCTTTTCAAAACAAAAGCAGCACCGTTGTATTGCACACTCGACATAGATACTTTTTTAAATCTATTTTGTCATTTATGATTGGCCTCACGCGGGCCGGACAGGGACGCACAAAGGGTCGGGTGTGGCCCGCGGGCCGCAGAATGCCCAGGTCTGATATAGGTCATCAAATCTCAGCAACAAGCTGTAATATCTTACTACAAGTAAAACACTCTAACATAAAATCTGCTTAGTGAGAAGAATTATCTTATCAGACAGAAAATAAGCAAATATCACCCTTATTTGAGATATTTCATCTTACTTAGATTTCAGTTTTTGCAGTGTACTCATTAGATCAGGGGTCACCAACACGGTGCCCGCGGGCACCAGGTAGCCCGTAAGGACCAGATGAGTAGCCCGCTGGCCTGTTCTAAAAATAGCTCAAATAGCAGCACTTACCAGTGAGCTGCCTCTATTTTTTAAATTGTATTTATTCACTAGCAAGCTGGTCTCGCTTTGACCCGACATTTTTAATTCTAAGAGAGACAAAACTCAAATAGAATTTGAAAATCCAAGAAAATATTTGAAAGACTTGGTCTTCACTTGTTTAAATAAATTCATACATTTTTTTACTTTGCTTCTTATAACTTTCAGAAAGACAATTTTAGAGAAAACGTACAACCTTAAAAATGATTTTAGGATTTTTAAACACATATACCTTTTTACCTTTTAAATTCCTTCCTCTTCTTTCGTGACAATTTAAATCAATGTTCAAGTAAAAAAAATGTTTTATTGTAAAGAATAAAAAATACATTTTAATTTAATTCTTCATTTTAGCTTCTGTTTTTTCGACGAAGAATATTTGTGAAATATTTCTTCAAACTTATTATGATTAAAATTCAAAAAAATTATTCTGGCAAATCTAGCAAATCTGTAGAGTCAAATTTAAATCTTATTTCAAAGTCTTTTGAATTTCTTTTAAAATTTTTGTTCTGGAAAATCTAGAAGAAATAATGATTTGTCTTTGTTAGAAATATAGCTTGATCCAATTTGTTATATATTCTAACAAAGTGTAGATTGGATTTTAACCTATTTAAAACATGTCATCAAAATTCTAAAATTAAGCTTAATCAGGAAAAATTAC
>NC_084748.1:46394637-46462137 GCF_033978785.1 Entelurus aequoreus | reverse complement strand
TGGAGCCACAAATAAATGGGAAGCCTTAAATAAGTGTTATAAAGAAGACAACACATGATGTAAGTGTCTATATTAGCCTACTATCAAAATGACTTTAAAAGTCTTATATAAGTGTTATAATGAAGACAACACATGATGTAAGTGTCTATATTAGCTATATTAGCCTACTATCAAAATGACTTTAAAAGTCTTATATAAGTGTTATAAAGAAGGCAACACATGATGTAAGTGTCTATATTAGCCTACTATCAAAATGACATTAAAAGTCTTATATAAGTGTTATAATGAAGACAACACATGATGTAAGTGTCTATATTAGCTATATTAGCCTACTATCAAAATGACTTTAAAAGTCTTATATAAGTGTTATAAAGAAGGCAACACATGATGTAAGTGTCTATATTAGCTATATTAGCCTACTATCAAAATGACTTTAAAAGTCTTATATAAGTGTTATAATGAAGGCAACACATGATGTAAGTGTCTATATTAGCTATATTAGCCTACTATCAAAATGACATTAAAAGTGTTATATAAGTGTTCTAATGAAGGCAACATATGATGTACGTTTCTATATTAGCTATATTAGCCTACTATCAAAATGACTTTAAAAGTCTTATATAAGTGTTATAATGAAGGCAACACATGATATAAGTGTCTATATTAGCAATATTAGTCTACTATCAAAATGACTTTATAAGTCTTATATAAGTGTTATAATGAAGACAACACATGATGTAAGTGTCTATATTAGCTATATTAGCCTACTATCAAAATGACATTAAAAGTGTTATATAAGTGTTCTAATGAAGGCAACATATGATGTACGTTTCTATATTAGCTATATTAGCCTACTATCAAAATGACTTTAAAAGTCTTATATAAGTGTTATAATGAAGGCAACACATGATGTAAGTGTCTATATTAGCCTACTATCAAAATGACATTAAAAGTGTTATATAAGTGTTCTAATGAAGGCAACATATGATGTACGTTTCTATATTAGCCTACTATCAAAATGACTTTAAAAGTCTTATATAAGTGTTATAATGAAGACAACACATGATATAAGTGTCTATATTAGCAATATTAGCCTACTATCAAAATTATTTTAAAAGTCTTATATAAGTGTTATAATGAAGACAACACATGATGTAAGTGTCTATATTAGCCTACTATCAAAATGACTTTAAAAGTCTTATATAAGTGTTATAATGAAGACAGCACATGATGTAAGTGTCTATATTAGCTATATTAGCTTACTATCAAAATGACTTTAAAAGTCTTATATAAGTGTTATAATGAAGGCAACACATGATGTAAGTGTCTATATTAGCTATATTAGCCTACTATCAAAATGACTTTAAAAGTGTTATATAAGTGTTATACTGAAGACAACACATGATGTAAGTGTCTATATTAGCTATATTAGCCTACTATCAAAATGACTTTAAAAGTCTTATATAAGTGTTATAATGAAGACATGTGAAGTGTCTATATTAGTTATATTAGCCTACTATCAAAATGACTATGTGTCGCAGGCTGACACAAATCTTCGTTGACAGAAATGTTGAAATGTAATATTCATTCTAAACATTTTTACTACATTGGAAAACATTAGTAAAACTCCTCAGAGGGTGAGATAACTCCTGGAAATGACTGTCCTAGAATGACCAAAGGTATAGATGTGTGTGTCCAAGTTAAAGGAAACTGCCGGTTGTCTTCTTCTAATGGATTTATTACAATCTTTGCAAGCTGGGTAACGTTTGCTGTGGTCTGGAACAACATGGCGCACAAACAACTATCAGAAATGCAGCCAATGTTACATACAATCTTACCATCCAAAAAAAAAAAAAAAAAAAAAAAATCGCTGCCGTTGTGTCCTTGGGCAGGACACTTCACCCTTGCCCCCGGTGCCGCTCACACCGGAGAATGAATGATGAATGAATGAGTTGTAAAAATGAATGATGGGTTCTCACTTCTCTGTGAAGCGCTTTGAGTGTCTAGAAAAAGCGCTATATAAATCTAATCCATTATTATTATTATTATTATACAGATAATGTGTCATGAGACATGCAAATATAAATTAAATACAAAGACGATATAAGTAAAGGAAATTAAATGAGCTCAAATATACCTACAAACATAATGATGCAATATGTACATACAGCTAGCCTAAATAGCATGTTAGCATGGATTAGCTTGCAGTCATGCAGTGACCAAACATGCCAGATTAGGACTCCGCACAAGTCAAGAACATCAACAAAGCTCACCTTTGTGCATTCACGCACAGCATAAAACGTTTGGTGGACAAAATGAGACAAGGAAGGAGTGTCTTTCTGTGGCAGCGTCGGAGAAAGTCGTACATGTAAACAAACTGTTGCGGCACAGTCCACGCGACGACGGTGAGTTCAAGGACCGCCGAAATTAGCAGGACAAAACGGCGTCCGCCAAATACCCTCATCAGTGAAGCATGTTTAATATAAACAGTGGGATTTCTAACATTTAGGAAGGTTTGTGTGATGTTTGTCCTCCTACACAAACCATATTCAAACAAAAAATATATATTTTTCCCCCCCATCTTTTTCTATTTTCATACATTTTTGAAAAAGCTCCAGGGAGCCACTAGGGCGGCGCGGAAAGAGCCGCGGGTTGCCGACCCCCGTCCTAGGTAGAAGGATGGCGTTGGTGTGTTAAAGGCCTACTGAAATGATTTTTTTTATTTAAACGGGAATAGCAGATCCATTCTATGTGTCATACTTGATCATTTCGCGATATTGCCATATTTTTGCTGAAAGGATTTAGTAGAGAAAATCGACGATAAAGTTCGCAACTTTTGCTCGCTGATAAAAAAAAAGCCTTGCCTGTAGCGGAAGTAGCGTGACGTCACAGGAGCTAGTATTCCTCACAATTCCCCGTTGTTTACAATGGAGCGAGAGAGATTCGGACCGAGAAAGTGACGATTACCCCATTAATTTGAGCGAGGATGAAAGATTCGTAGATGAGGAACGTTACAGTGAATGACTTGAGAGGCAGCGATGGACGTATCTTTTTTCGCTCTGAGCGTAACTTAGGTACAAGCTGGCTCATTGGATTCCACACTCTCCTTTTTATATTGTGGATCACAGATTTGTATTTTAAACCACCTGGGATACTATATCCTCTTGAAAATGAGAGTCGAGAACGCAAAATGGACATTCAGTGCCTTTTATCTCCACGACAATACATCGGCAAAATGCTTTAGCTACGAGCTAACGTGATAGCATCATGCTTTAACTGCATATAGAAACAAAAGAAATAAACCCCTGACGGGAAGTATAGATAGAAAATCAACAATACTATTAAACCGTGGACATGTAAATACACGGTTAATGCTTTCCAGGCTGGCGAAGGTTAACAATGCTGTGCTAACGACGCCATTGAAGCTAACTTAGCAACCGGACTGCACAGAGCTATGCTAAAAACATTAGCTCTCCACCTACGCCAGCCAGCCCTCATTTGCTCATCAACACCCGTGCTCACCTGCGTTCCAGCGATCGGCAGAAGGACGAAGGACTTCACCCGATGCGTTTGGCGGCCCGGAGACGTAGGAAGTCAAGGTGAGGTCGGCGGCTAGCGCGGCTAGCGCTCCAACAAAGTCCTCCTGGTTGTGTTGCTGTAGTCCGCTGCTAATACACTGATCCCACCTACAACTGTCTTCTTTGCAGCCTTCATTGTTCATTAAACAAATTGCAAAAGATGTCCAGAATACTGTGGAATTATGAAATGAAAACAGAGCTTTTTGTATAGGATTCTACGGGGTACCATAACTTCCGTTACTCGGACTTCGTCACGCGCATACGTCATCATACTGCGATGTTTCAGCCGGATATTTCCCGGGAAGTTTTAAATGTCACTTTATAAGTTAACCCGGCCGTATTGGCATGTGTTGCAATGTTAATATTTCATCATTGATATATAAACTATCAGACTGCGTGGTTGGTAGTAGTGGCTTTCAGTAGGCCTTTAAGGATCAAGGATGACGATCGTTGAACAAAGACTAATCTATTGATCAAGCGAGAGTAGCTACAGGTCCTGCAGCACCCGTGGAGGATCTAGCCAGATATGTCTCCCCCAGAGCCAGAGAACCGGTTCTTATAGACCGATATGAACTCATCTCCGTTTGTTAGTTCCACGGTATTGAAGTTGTCTTCACCATGAGCACGTAAAGGCACCTTCTTCTACGCACTTGAGAAACTAAGGGCTTTTGGCGTTACCTAAACATGTACGTGGACTGACCCGACTCCTTGCATACCAATACAGATTTAAGAGTCTTTTCTTGCGGGATGTATCTTACCACACACGTGCATGGCCATGTTTTATTAACTGTCCACCAGAACCGGTTTGCTTGCTCCCTGAAATGTGTAGCCTTGCAAAACCCGGAAAAACATGTTATTTCATAGTCTAGTAGATACTACATGGTTAATTGGTTCAGAAGTTGAAATTTGAAAAAAAATACTTACGCTATTAGACGTAAAAGTTATATCCGAAATATTTTTTTATTGGGAACTGCTCGTGTCTTTTCAGACCTGGCAGAACTTTCGAGCCCTGACGTCTCTCCTGACCCGCTTTGAACCCGGCCTGGATGTGGAGCAGGCGGAAACCGACTTTGGCTGGAACAACCTGGAGCCGTACCTGTACTTCATCTTCTCCGTCTTCTTCATCATTTTCTCCTTCCCCGTCGCCGACAAGCGCTGGATCCCCTGCTCGGAGCTCTCCACGGTGGCCATCTTCTTCACGGCGGTCAGCTACCAGAGCCTCAGCCCCATGGCTACCGCGTACGCACGCCGAGCAATGGTGATAGAGGTGAGATCGCGTGATATCATTCAAATGCTTAGCATTTCCATTCTCAAAAGTTGTGAAAGGGGAACTGCAATTTGTTTTGGAATGTTCCCTATCATTCTCAATCATTTTTAGAGACAAGAACACACCTTTTTTAGAGCATTCTAATTTGTAAATAAAAGTCCGCTAACAATGGAGCTAATGGAAGCCATGACGTCATTGCGTCAATCGTGCCCATAAAAACATCCAAAAGTCGGCAACAATGCTCCGTTTACATGTTATGACCTGAATATTAACAAGTACTAGCGATATTGTTATTATAAGCGCTAACGTATCTTGTAAACGTAACGTAAATTAATTAAATTGTTATATGTATCCAGTGATTATACTATAAAGTTATTTTCCATTTAACTTCACCAGTTTTAGATTATTTTTATTCAAAATCGCTGAATTTCATATTTCATTCATTCACAACTCCTCCAACACGAACATTATTGTTTTTGCACTTTTTGGCTTCTTATTAAATAACTTTTTTAAATAGATTCAATCTTGCGCGTGGAAAGTTTAAGTGTGGGCTTTAGTTGATATAACACTCCCGTCAGGGGGTCCATTCTACGGCACAACAGAGGCGCATGGACTTCATTTATAAGTAAAGGTAAGACCACAATAACGTTTTTTTAATTAAATGTGCTTTTTTGTGTGCTACAGTTTGTATGTAAGGCCTACTGAAAGCCACTACTAGCGACCACGCAGTCTGATAGTTTATATATCAATGATGAAATCTTAACATTGCAACACATGCCAATACGGCCGGGTTAACTTATAAATTGACATTTAAAACTTCCCGGGAAATATCCGGCTGAAACGTCGCGGTATGATGACGTATGCGCGTGACGAAGTCAGAGTAACGGAAGTTATGGTACCCGTAGAATCCTATACAAAAAGCTCTGTTTTCATTTCATAATTCCACAGTATTCTGGACATCTTTTGCAATTTGTTTAATGAACAATGAAGGCTGCAAAGAAGACAGTTGTAGGTGGGATCGGTGTATTAGCAGCGGACTACAGCAACACAACCAGGAGGACTTTGTTAGAGCGCTAACCGCACTAGCCGTGCTAGCCGCCGACCTCACCTTGACTTCCTACGTCTCCGGGCCGCCAAACGCATCGGGTGAAGTCCTTCGTCCTTCTGCCGATCGCTGGAACGCAGGTGAGCACGGGTGTTGATGAGTAGATGAGGGCCGGCTGGCGTAGGTGGAGAGCTAATGTTTTTAGCATAGCTCTGTGAGGTCCCGTTGCTAAGTTAGCTTCAATGACGTCGTTAGCACAGCATTGTTAACCTTCGCCAGCCTGGAAAGCATTAACCGTGTATTTACATGTCCACGGTTTAATAGTATTGTTGATTTTCTATCTATCCTTCCAGTCAGGGGTTTATTTTTTTGTTTCTATATGCAGTTAAAGCACGATGCTATCACGTTAGCTCGTAGCTAAAGCATTTCGCCGATGTATTGTCGTGGAGATAAAAGGCACTGAATGTCCATTTCGCGTTCTGGACTCTCATTTTCAAGAGGATATAGTATCCCAGGTGGTTTAAAATACAAATCTGTGATCCACAATATAAAAAGGAGAGTGTGGAATCCAATGAGCCAGCTTGTACCTAAGTTACGGTCAGAGCGAAAAAAGATACGTCCATCACTGCCTCTCAAGTCCTTCACTGTAACGTTCCTCATCTACGAATCTTTCATCCTCGCTCAAATTAATGGGGTAATCATCACTTTCTCGGTCCGAATCTCTCTCGCTCCATTGTAAACAACGGGGAATTGTGAGGAATACTAGCTCCTGTGACGTCACGCTACTTCCGCTACAGGCAAGGCTTTTTTTTTTATCAGCGAGCAAAAGTTGCGAACTTTATCGTCGATTTTCTCTACTAAATCCTTTCAGCAAAAATATGGCAATATCGCGAAATGATCAAGTATGACAAATAGAATGGATCTGCTATTCCCGTTTAAATAAAAAAAAAATCATTTCAGTAGGCCTTTAAAGTTAAGTTAAAGTACCAATGATTGTCACACACACACTAGGTGTAATTAAATTTGTCCTTTGCATTTGACCCATCCCCTTGCTCACCCCCTGGGAGGTGAGGGGAGCAGTGGGCAGCAGCGGTGCCACGCCCGGGAATCATTTTTGGTGATTTAACCTGCAATTCCAACCCTTGATGCTGAGTGCCAAGCAGGGAAGAATGCTGGTATGAGCTTTTATACATAACCCGTTAACTGCTGCCAATCAAATGGTGAATAAGATACTCTTTAGGGTTAATATGTTTGTAAATCTGACTGTGATGAAGTCAGTGCCTCACCTGCCATGAACCTCACCGCACGTCACTGATATATATTATATTAATATAATGGATATATAATTGATATAATTAGATATTAAGAGTATGTGTTTACTTCTGTGACAACCTTCTTAAAGTTTTGTTATCAATCAGAAATATCAAGCATCCAAAATGCGCCAAACAAAGATAAGTGTGGAGAGTGTTTTGCTTTTTTTCCCATCATGCTTTGTAATGGATGTAAAAGGGTCTAATTTAGACTTTTTTTTTTTTTATGGTGATGGACATTTTTTATAATATCCACAAAAGTTCAGTGACCATTTCTGCCATTTTGCGCCATGACTAGGGAAGGTTGTTTGTATTGGGTAATATAAATACATGCTGTGCATAATAAACGGTCATTGACCAGAATAAACTTATGTTGCCCACCTGATGGTGACATAATAATAGCATCAAAAATGTGAGACTTTTAAAAAGAATGCAAAGATCTCCCGGGCAACTTTGAAGACGCGGGCGGGCCGTAGTTTAGAGTTTGGAAACTCCTGGCTTGGACAAAGAAAGAGAAAAGTGATGTTTTTGTTTGTTTTTTTCCAATGCAGGTTGCATCGTCGCTTTGTAGCCTGACACAGTTCCTGCCGCAGAACATGACGAGGCTCGGCTTCCTGGGACGCACCTTTGCCACGCTGCCTCTCGGGGAGTCCGTAGTGCTCCATCTCAGTATTCCCTGTCTGCTGTATGTTTGTCTTTTCTACCTGTTCTTCAGGTGAGACACCCCCCCCCCCCCAATGTTTCTTCCTGATTACACGTTTCACTATTGATGACTTTCTCCCCACGATTAGCATGGCCAGGAAGCGTGGCTTCCGAGGGACGTACTGCATCCTGGTGCCCTACTTGGTGTGCTTCATGTGGTGTGAGTTCTCCGTGGTGCTTCTCCAGAATTCCACCGCCGTCGGCATAATCCGCACCTGCGTCGCCTACTTCCTCTTCCTGTTTGCGCTGCCCGTCCTGGCGTTGGGCCTCGCCGTCATGCTCCTCATCCAGCTCTTCAAGTGGTTCCTAGAGCTGGAGCTCACCAAAATGATCGTCACCTTGGTCGTGTGCGCCATCCCCGTCATCCTGCGTCTGTGGACGCGCTTCAGCACGTCTATTCTGGACGTTTTCCGCTCGCTGACGCGCCGCGGCCCCGTCAAACTCATCCTACTTTGCATCTCCATGGTGATCCTCCTCTTCTCCGTCTACGTGTATCACGCGGAAGGTCAGAAAGTCTACAACTCCACCCTGACTTGGAACCAGTACAGCCAAGCCTGTGGACCGCCCGCCTGGCAGTCCAAAGGTGTGGCCAAGACACAGATCTTCTGTAGCCACCTGCAGGGCCACAGGGTCACCTGGACCGGACGTTTTAAGCACGTCAGCGTTGCTGAGACGGAGAACGGGGCGCAGTCCGTCATCAACATGTTGCCGGTCTTCCTTGGGGACTGGCTGCGATGCCTCTACGGACAGACGTACCCTCTATGCGAGCCGAAGAACGTGACGGTGGCGAACTTGACAGCTTCCGGCGCCACAGTCTCGCTGCCCGTGTTGCTACAGATGCAAGAAGAGGAGGAGTTATGTCAGATCAAAGCCTTGGCCAAACACACCTGCCACGTCAAGCGCTTCGACAGCTACAGGTTCCAAGTCACCGTAGGGATGACCAGGGATGAAAGCGTTGAGGCGGACGACCCGGGCAGGGACATCGTGCTCATTGCCAGCAATGAGTTCCGACAGGTTCTCTTCAACCTGGAACCCGGTAACATGGTGGAGTTCTGTACCAAGCTGGAGGGCCGTTTAGGGGCGAGGGCCCCGGCCTTCGAGTTGAAGGCGGTCAACTGCCTGGACTGTGTTTCGCCGATGTTGACCGGGGGCAGGCAGGTGAAGATCGAGAGAGACTGGAGACGTACCACCATGCGAGCCCTGAAGTTCGCGTTCGACTTTTTTTTCTCTCCCTTCTTGTCCGCAAAGATCACGGGCTGAGGACACACACCCGGCAGCTCAGACTGAGGCAGAACTGCTCTGTCGTTAAGTGATGTTTACTTTTTTGATTGTTGCTCTTCTTCATGCAGGAGTTGACACAACAGTTTGTTTACATACGTCTTAAAGGCCTACTGAAAGCCACTACTAGCGACCACGCAGTCTGATAGTTTATATATCAATGATGAAATCTTAACATTGCAACACATGCCAATACGGCCGGGTTAACTTATAAAGTGACATTTTAAATTTCCCGCGAAACTTCCGGTTGAAAACGTCTATGTATGATGACGTATGCGCGTGACGTCAATGGTTGAAACGGAAGTATTCGGACACCATTGAATCCAATACAAAAAGCTCTGTTTTCATCGCAAAATTCCACAGTATTCTGGACATCTGTGTTGGTGAATCTTTTGCAATTTGTTTAATGAACCATGAAGACTGCAAAGAAGAAAGCTGTAGGTGGGATCGGTGTATTAGCGGCCGGCTGCAGCAACACAACCAGGAGGACTTTGACTTGGATAGCAGACGCGCTATCCGACGCTAGCCGCCGACCGCACCGATGATCGTGGTGAAGTCCTTCGTCGCTCCGTCGATCGCTGGAACGCAGGTGAGGACGGGTGTTGATGAGCAGATGAGGGCTGGCTGGCGTAGGTGGATAGCTAATGTTTTTAGCATAGCTCTGTGAGGTCCCGTAGCTAAGTTAGCTTCAATGGCGTCGTTAGCAACAGCATTGTTAAGCTTCGCCAGCCTGGAAAGCATTAACCGTGTAGTTACATGTCCGTGGTTTAATAGTATTGTGGATTTTCTGTCTATCCTTCCTGTCAGGGGTTTATTTATTTTGTTTCTATCTGCAGTTAAGCCCGATGCTATCACGTTAGCTCCGTAGCTAAAGTGCTTCGCCGATGTATTGTCGTGGAGATAAAAGTCACTGTGAATGTCCATTTCGCGTTCTCGACTCTCGTTTTCAAGAGGATATAGTATCCGAGGTGGTTTAAAATACGAATCCGTGATCCACAATAGAAAAAGGAAGAAAGTGTGGAATCCAATGAGCCAGCTTGTACCTAAGTTACGGTCAGAGCGAAAAAAGATACGTCCTGCACTGCACTCTAGTCCTTCACTCTCACGTTCCTCATCCACGAATCTTTCACCCTGGCTCAAATTAATGGGGTAATCGTCACTTTCTCGGTCCGAATCGCTCTCGCTGCTGGTGTAAACAATGGGGAAATGTGAGGAGCCCTTCAACCTGTGACGTCACGCTACTTCCGGTACAGGCAAGGCTTTTTTAATCAGCGACCAAAATTTGCGAACTTTATCGTCGATGTTCTCTACTAAATCCTTTCAGCAAAAATATGGCAATATCGCGAAATGATCAAGTATGACACATAGAATGGATCTGCTATCCCCGTTTAAATAAGAACATTTCATTTCAGTAGGCCTTTAAGTGGAGGACACCAGCTATGGTGCCTCACTGCTGGGCCGTAGTGGGCTCACAGGTCAACTGGAACCTATGCCAGTGGACTTTGGGCCAGAGGTGGACAGTTCCCATGCCAGTTACGTCAAATCTGCTAGATACTGTACTAGTCACTGTAGTACAAAACAGAGCCTGCTTGGCAGCGTTGTGTCATTAGAGTCAACATTGAAACAATTTCTTCGGTTCTTAGGCTCCGATGTCCTAAACATTTCAGTACACACTACAAGGGGCACCGCAGTTTTTTCTCCATGTCAAGAATCTTACTGATTTCAGAGAATGCTTGACCCCAACTGGCTGAGGAACCTCCACTCAAAGGTCTAATCCATTGTTTTTATTTTTAGGAATTATTGTTGACATTCGTCATTGTTCATGTTTGGTAAGTCCATAGAAGGAGCACTTTTAATGCTTCGTACCTCGTCATGTGTGGACATATTTTCAGTATTATTTATATATCTTATCTTTGCATGTGATTTTTCAGGTTTTTTTTGCTGTGTGATGCTAATAATCTCTGGTTACCTACCGTTTAAGTTATTAATGGTATGCCTTATGAAAACGACCAGTGCCTACTATTTATTCATTGAATGTATGTCACAAAAAAGGTTGAAATATTTTGTCGCCGTAGAGCAGTGGTCACCAACATTTTCGAAAACAAGGTCCCTGGTCTCAGCAACAAACCAAAGCAAGATCCACCCCTCCTATATATACATATATTACTTTTGTATATATAAATCAACACAAAATCCATACTTTGGAGCAATGTTCACGGACTCTAGTCTTTGGCTGACTGGCTTCCCTGCGTCACAGTCGAGCGATAACGGTCATGGACTCCTGGTTAATGGAAAAGTCGTTTGACGTTGGATGCTAGAAAATGTCCGATGTGTTAAAACAGTCAGCCTTAATGCATTGTTGCGGCTCGTCACGTCAATGCGCGTTTGCGAGACGAGCGGGTGTAGCGTGCAACCGTGCTCGGGAGGTGTGGTGGATGTGAGGCTGAATAGTATGATAATAATCCTAATATTTTCACGATGGATCGGTAGAGTCCTGAAGATCGACGGGTCGGCGACCCCCGCGCTAGAGTTTAATGGTTTACTACATTAAGTACATTTTATTCATATAGCGGCCAATAAAGCAGAAGTTACTTTGGAGCAATGTTCACAGACTCTAGTATTTGGCTTGCTCGCTTCCCGGCGTCGCAGGCGAGCGATGACGGTCGTGGGCTCCTGGTTGAAGGAAGAGTCGTTTGATGTTGGATGCTAAAAAATGTCCCATGCGTTGAAACATCCATCCATCCATCTTATTCCGCTTATCCGAGGTTGGGTCGCAGGGGCAGCAGCCTAAGCAGGGAAGCCCAGACTTCCCTCTCCCCAGCCACTTCGTCCAGCTCTTCTCGGGGGATCCCGAGGCGTTCCCAGGCCAGCCTGGAGACATAGTCTTCCCAGCGTGTCCTGGGTCTTCCCCGTGGCCTCCTACCAGTCGGACGTGCCCTAAACACCTCCCTAGGGAGGCGTTCGGGTGGCATCCTGACCAGATGCCCGAACCACCTCATCTGGCTCCTCTCGATGTGGAGGAGCAGCGGCTTTACTTTGAGGTCCCCCCGGATGACAGAGCTTCTCACCCTATCTCTAAGGGAGAGCCCCGCAACCTGGCGGAGGAAAGTAATTTCGGCCGCTCGTACCCGTGATCTTGTCCTTTCGGTCATAACCCAAAGCTCATGACCATAGGTGAGGATGGGAACGTAGATCGACCGGTAAATTGAGAGCTTTGCCTTCCGGCTCAGCTCCTTCTTCACCACAACGGATCGATACAGCGTCCGCATTACTGAAAACGCTGCACCGATCCACCTGTCGATCTCACAATCCACTCTTCCCTTACTCGTGAATAAGACTCAGAGGTACTTGAACTCCTCCACTCGGGGCAGGGTCTCCTTCCCAACCCGGAGATGGCACTCCACCCTTTTCCGGGCGAGAACCATGGACTCGGACTTGGAGGTGCTGATTCTCATCCCAGTCGCTTCACACTCGGCTGCGAACCGATCTAGTGAGAACTGAAGATCCTGGCCAGATGATACCAAACGGCTGCGAACCATCCATCCATTTTCTATAGCTTGTCCCTTTCGGGGTTGCGTTGAAACAGTCAGCCTTAATGCGTTGTTGCAGCTCGTGACGTCATGCAATGCACGTTTGCGAGACGAGCAGGTGTAGCGTGCGGTCGTGCTCGGGATACGTGGTGGGTGTGAAGCTGAAAAGTGAGAGGCAAGGTGTGTTCAGGGGCGAAAATGCGTGCCTGTTTGCGGGTCTGGGGTGTCACTGATATAATTTTTTCCCCCTAATCATTTACGATGGACCTTTCGGGTCCCAAAGATCGACTGGTCGATCGCGATCGAGGGGTTGGCGACTCCTGCTCTAGAGTTTAATGGTTTACATTAAGACAATTCTATTTTTATAGCGGCCATTACAGCAGAAGTTTCTTAAGGCGCTTTACACGCTCCTTATATATTAAATAGAACCAAGGATCCTACTGGGCGACGGAGGAAAGGAAACACTCCATCTAGGGAAGAACCCTCAAACAGAACCCGGGCTGTCTGGAATAATGTCTTCGTTAAAGAATATCTTGAAACTTGTATAATAAGGGACAACGTGTTTGGGGGACTACTAGAATGATGACACTGATTCTTCAATTTGAAGAGTAACCTTACCAACTAAATTTTAGACAGTGGGTAATTTCCTATGAATAAGTAAACAATTCTATTCATGCAATAGTACTGTTATATTTTCAAAGTCATATTTGGGGCTCAGCCAATGTATGCTTTACAAGAAGCACTGTGTTGCCACTATGGTATGGTATGGTCTTTGTTGTCATTGCACAGGTACAACGGAATGTCATTTTCACCACAAATTTGTTGAAGATTAGACAATGTAAAGGTACAGGAACGGTGATGGGTTACCACTTATGACACACCTACCTCTGTGTGGTGATTTAGAACACTCACCTGTGGCCAGTCCCAATCAAGCGCTAGATAGAACAGTTTTCGGCTCATGTCGCATGCCGGCTCACCCTAACCCTGTTAAGCCATTGAAGTGTTTTCCTTAGGCTTCATGTGCGCTTCTTAGCGGTGCGATTACTTGTATCTTTGCCTACTGAAAGGATTAAATACTTTCTCATTCCTCCTGCCTGGAACACCACCACCATGCCAAGACGGGACAGTTACATGAAAGTACATTATATGTTTAAAGAATATAAGTATGTGTAATAGTAGAGTTAATACTTTGTGTACATCTCTTCGAGGAACTACACGGCACTTGAACTTGAACGGAGCACGCTGAGGTCTTTACGTTGGTGGTTGATGTTTCTGGCCTTGGCGTTGTATTCCATTAGAAATTGTAATCTTGGTATGGTATGGTATGGTATGCTCTTTATTGTCATTACACAAGCACAACGAAATGTTATTTTCAGATTAGACAAACATTGTACAGGTAGACTGAACAGGAACGGTGATGGGTCGCCACTTACGGCGCCCCCGTAAAAGGTGCGGGAAAGGTGGTTGCTAGGGGCGGATGAGTATAAAAAAGTCTGGGGAAAAAACTCCATAGCCGATAAGCACACATACACATGTTGACATAGAAACCACAAGACTTGCAACAGGAGGGGAGGGGGCAGGTATCTGGCCCGAAGCTGCCACCACTAGGGCGGCTGCTTTGTTGGCTGTCATACCACGTGGGGTGAAGCGGTGACAATGGCGTGGGGTGGGGGTATGTGTGCAACCACCTTTGCCAAAAGCCTCCTCTGGCTTTCTTCCCGTTGAGGCAGGTATCTATATGTTGGAGGAGCTCTCTCTCTCTCTTTCTGGACTCGGTTTAGCACCTCGTCATTGGTAACTCTTTCGACCCAAGAGATCCCGAACATACGCCTATAGAACCACATTTCTGCGGGTTACAGCATTTAGAGTTCATGTTTCCAAGCCGTTAAGAAGTACTGGCCAGGCGAAGGTTTGAAGAATACGGGTCTTGATAGGCATTGAAAGCTCTCTGTCACAAAGGCTAGGCTTCATTTCCTTGAGGGCCTCCTTGGCTAAGCAGATCCGTCTACGTATCCATCGTCAGAAGTAACTACAGAGCCGAGATAGTTGAATGTGTTGACTTGTTCAACCGTGGTGTCTCCTAACTTCAGAGTGCAGGTCCAAGGTGTTCCAGATTTCAAGATGATCAAGTACTTCGTTGTCTTGCAGTTGATACTGAGGCCTTTTGGTTCGCCTTTGTTAGTTTGGTCCAGAAGTTGCTGGAGGCCTTCTTCGGTTGTTGCTGTGAGAACCGTGTCGTCTGTTTATCTGATATTGTCGACCAAGACAACATTTCCGGAGACTCCGACGGGGACTTTGTCAAGTGGTTGCAAGATTGACTCCCCATACAAGTTGAACTAGTCTGGGGACGCAATACATCCTTGACGGACTCCTCGTTCGCCTTTGCCTAGAGCCTCTTCTAGCTTTCTTCCCGTTGAGGCAGAGATCTATATGTTGGAGGAGCTGAGCTGTCTCTCTTTCTGGACTCAGTTTAGGACCTCGTCATTGGTAACTCTTTCGACCCAAGAGATCCCGAACATACGCCTATAGAACCACATTTCTGCGGATGTTTCTGCGGGTTACAGCTTTTAGAGTGCATGTTTCCGAGCCGTGAAGAAGTACTGGCCAGGCGAAAATTTGAAGGACGCGGGTCTTGATAGGCATTGAAAGATCTGTGTCACAAATGATAGGCTTCATTTCCTTGAAGACCTCCTCGACTAAGCACATCCGTCTACGTATCCATCGTCAGAAGTAACTACAGAGCTGGAATAGTTGAATGTGTTGACTTGTTCAACCGTGGTGTCTCCTAACTTCAGAGTGCAGGTCGAAGGTTTTCCAGATTTCGATATGACCAAGCACTTCGTCTTCTTGCAGTGGATACTGAGAACTTTTGATTCGCCTTCGTTAGTTTGGTCCAGAAGTTGCTGGAGGCCTTCTTCGGTTCTTTCTATGAGAACGGTGTCATCTGCGTATCTGATATTGTCGACCATGACAACATTTACGGAGACTCCGACGGGGACTTTGTCAAGTGGTCGCAAGATTGACTCCCCGTACAAGTTTAACTAGTCTGGGGACGCAATACATCCTTGACGGACTCCTCGTTCGCCTTTGCCTAGAGCCTCCTCTGGCTTTCTTCCCGTTGAGGCAGAGATCTATATGTTGGAGGAGCTGTCTCTCTTTCTGGACTCGGTTTAGGACCTCGTCATTGTTAACTCTTTCGACCCAAGAGATCCTGAACATACGCCTATAGAACCACATTTCTGCGGATGTTTCTGCGGGTTACAGCTTTTAGAGTGCATGTTTCCGAGCCGTGAAGAAGTACTGGCCAGGCGACAATTTGAAGGACGCGGGTCTTGATAGGCATTGAAAGCTCTGTGTCACAAATGATAGGCTTCATTTCCTTGAAGACCTCCTCGACTAAGCAGATCCGTCTACGTATCCATCGTCAGAAGTAACTACAGAGCTGGAATAGTTGAATGTGTTGACTTGTTCAACCGTGGTGTCTCCTAACTTCAGAGTGCAGGTCAAAGGTTTTCCAGATTTCGATATGACCAAGCACTTCGTCTTGTTGCAGTGGATACTGAGACCTTTTGATTCGCCTTCGTTAGTTTGGTCCAGAAGTTGCTGGAGGCCTTCTTCGGTTGTTTCTATGAGAACGGTGTCATCTGCGTATCTGATATTGTCGATCATGACAACATTTATGGAGACTCCGACGGGGACTTTGTCAAGTGGTCGCAAGATTGACTCCCCGTACAAGTGGAACTAGTCTGGGGACGCAATACATCCTTGACGGACTCCTCATTCGCCTTTGCCAAGAGCCTCCTCTGGCTTTCTTCCCGTTGAGGCAGAGATCTATATGTTGGAGGAGCTGTCTCTCTTTCTGGACTCGGTTTAGGACCTCGTCATTGTTAACTCTTTCGACCCAAGAGATCCCGAACATACGCCTGTAGAACCACATTTCTGCGGATGTTTCTGCGGGTTACAGCTTTTAGAGTGCATGTTTCTGAGCCGTGAAGAAGTACTGGCCAGGCGAAAATTTGAAGGACGCGGGTCTTGATAGGCATTGAAAGCTCTGTGTCACAAATGATAGGCTTCATTTCCTTGAAGACCTCCTCGACTAAGCACAGCCGTCTACGTATCGATCGTCAGAAGTAACTACAGAGCTGGAATAGTTGAATGTGTTGACTTGTTCAACCGTGGTGTCTCCTAACTTCAGAGTGCAGGTTGAAGGTTTTCCAGATTTCGATATGACCAAGCACTTCGTCTTGTTGCAGTGGATACTGAGAACTTTTGATTCGCCTTCATTAGTTTGGTCCAGAAGTTGCTGGAGGCCTTTTTCGGTTGTTTCTATGAGAACGGTGTCATCTGCGTATCTGATATTGTCGATCATGACAACATTTATGGAGACTCCGACTGGGACTTTGTCAAGTGGTCGCAAGATTGACTCCCCGTACAAGTGGAACTAGTCTGGGGACGCAATACATCCTTGACGGACTCCTCATTCGCCTTTGCCAAGAGCCTCCTCTGGCTTTCTTCCCGTTGAGGCAGAGATCTATATGTTGGAAGAGCTGTCTCTCTTTCTGGACTCTGTTTAGGACCTCGTCATTGGTAACTCTTTCAACCCAAGAGATCCCGAACATACGCTTATAAAACCACATTTCTGCGGATGTTTCTGCGGGTTACAGCTTTCAGAGTGCATGTTTCCGAGCCGTAAAGAAGTACTGGCCAGGTGAATGACAACATTTATGGAGACTCCGGCGGGGATTTTGTCAAGTGGTCGCAAGATTGACTCCCTGTACCAGTGGAACTAGTCTGGGGACGCAATACATCCTTGACGGACTCCTCGTTCGATCTTGATTTAGTTTGTTAGTCCACGTGGTGGATGCATGTGTGATAACAGAAATAACACAGTGAAAGATACCTGTCCTTTTTGTCAGATTGAAACATTTTATTAATATACATTCCTTCCTTTTTTTGGTAGATATTATAGATATACACTCGAGTAGCATTGTTTGGTGGCAACATGCTGCTGCTACACTCGCAGAACGCAGACTCTCTTAGTTTCTACGTGGTGATGTGATGACAACTGAAGTCCTGAAACTTACATAACCTTTTCCCCCGGTTGTAAACAACTCACTCGGGGGGGTTCTGTCATCGCGGATTTGACTTTGTCAAACCAATTAGTCCAAGATGTGCATCCAAGAACCCGGGAAAAGGTATGTGAATGTTTGTGAAGGCTGAGGAAAGTGTAGCTCAACCCATGACTTTCTTCAATGTTTGCATCAGATGCCCAAAGTTGGGTCCGAACTTCGGCCTGTCGTGACTTTTCCTTTGGCCCGCCAAAGGGTGGCTTGCAGTTGTAACACGTATTCACACTGACCTCTTTCACAATCATTGGCTGCATGTCTACAAGGCTACACTGTAAAAAGACAAAAGTCAGATTTTATTCTAAAAACCTGGCAGCTCAGTCGCCAGAAGCTTACCGTAAAATCATCAGTGGTAGCATTTTTACATTTGCAGTGTCAAAACGGGGGAACGTAGATTTTACTGTTAAAAAAAAAAGTAGCAGCTCTGTCACCGGGATTTAGGGTTAGAGAAATTTGCGGTAAAAATAACAGTGATGCTGTTTTCAAATGTATGGTAATGTACTGTAAAATTATAAAAGAAAAACTAAAATGTTTCCATATATAAGCCGAGGTGCGGCTTATATCTGGAAACATTTTTGTTTTTCTTTTATAGTTGAGTGGGTGCGGCTTATATCTGAAGGAATGTTAGTTTTTCTTCTATAATTGAGTGGGTGCGGCTTATATATGGAAAAAAATTTAGATTTTTAATTTATAATTGAGTGGGTGCGGCTTATATATGGAAAACATTTAGTTTTTCTTTTATAATTGAGTGGGTGCGGCTTATATATGGAAAAAAAATTAGTTTTTCTTTTATAATTGGGTGGGTGCAGCTTATATATGGAAAAAAATTAAGATTTTTAATTTATAATTGAGTGGGTGCGGCTAATATATGGAAAAAAATTAGTTTTTTAATTTATAATTGAGTGGGTGCGGCTTATATATGGAAAAAATTTAGTTTTCTTTTATAATTGAGGGGGTGCGGCTTATATATGGAAAACATTTAGTTTTTCTTTTATAATTGAGTGGGTGCGGCTTATATATGGAAAAAATTAAGATTTTTAATTTGTAATTGAGTGGGTGCGGCTTATATATGGAAAAAATTTAGTTTTTCTTTTATAATTGAGGGGGTGCGTCTTATATATGGAAAACATTTAGTTTTTCTTTTATAATTGAGTGGGTGCGGCTTATATATGGAAAAAATTTAGTTTTTCTATTGTAATTGAGTGGGTGCGGCTTATATATGGAAAAAAATTAGTTTTTCTTTTATAATTGAGTGGGTGCGGCTGATATATGGAAACAATTTAGTTTTTATTTTATAATTGAGTGGGTGCGGCTTATATATGGAAAACATTTAGTTTTTCTTTTATAATTGAGTGGGTGCGGCTTATATATGGGGAAAAAATTTGTTTTTCTTTTATAATTGAGTGGGTGTGACTTATATATGGAACAAATTAAGATTTTTTATTTATAATTGAGTGGGTGCGGCTTATTTATGGAAACAATTTAGTTTTTATTTTATAATTGAGTGGGTGCGCCTTATATATGGAAAACATTTAGTTTTTCTTTTATAATTGAGTGGGTGCGGCTTATATATGGGGAAAAAATTAGTTTTTCTTTTATAATTGAGTGGGTGCGGCTTATATATGGAAAAAATTTAGTTTTTCTTTTATAATTGAGTGGGTGCGGCTTATATATAGAATAAATTTAGTTTTTCTTTTATAATTGCGTGGGTGCGGCTTATATATGGAAAAAAATTAAGATTTTTAATTTATAATTGAGTGGGTGCGGCTTATATGTGGAAAAACATGTTTTATAATTGAGTGGGTGCGGCTTATATCTGGAAAAAATGTTTATGGTTGAGTGCGTGCGGCTTATATCTGGAAGAATGTTAGTTTTTCTTGTTTAATTGAGTGGGTGCGGCTTATATATGTAAAAAAAAGTATTTTATAATTGAGTGGGTGCGGCTTATATATGGAAAAAATTAAGATTTTTAATTTTATAATTGAGTGGGTGCGACTAATATGTGGAAAAAATTTAGTTTTTCTTTTATAATTGAGGGGTTGCGGCTTATATATGGAAAACATTTAGTTTTTCTTTTATAATTGAGTGGGTGCGGCTTATATATGGAAACAATTTAGTTTTTCTTTTATAATTGCGTGGGTGCGGCTTATATATGGAAAAAATTTAGTTTTTCTTTTATAATTGAGTGGGTGCGGCTTATATGTGGAAAATCATTTTTTATAATTGAGTGGGTGCGGCTTATATCTGGAAGAATGTTCGTTTTTCTTGTTTAATTGAGTGGGTGCGGCTTATATATGTAACAAAAAGTATTTTATAATTGAGTGGGTGCGGCTTATATCTGGAAAAAAAAATTATGATTGAGTGGGTGCGGCTTATATCTGGAAGAATGTTAGTTTTTGTTGTATAATTGAGTGGGTGCGGCTTATATATGGGAAAAAAAGGGTATTTTATAATTGAGTGGGTGCTGCTTATATCTGGAAGAATGTTAGTTTTTCTTGTATAATTGAGTGGGTGCGGCTTATATATGGAAAACAATGACATTTTTCTTTTATAGCTGAGTGGGTGCGGCTTATATCTGGGTTCGCTCCATAGTCCGGAAAATACGGTAATTATGTCGCACCTTCGCGCCGTATTTTGAACCTATCAAGGAAAAAAAAAAAACTTTAGCACGCAGCCATGTACATAAGCTATACAGAGAGACCCACAATGCATTGCATCTACTACGCCACACCTTCAAGCCCAGGAAAAAATATCCAAATGGGCTCCGCATGTTTTGGATCTTTCAACATGTCTCAGCGAAAATGTTTGGAGGCAGCAGTTGAAAAGTCAACACAAGCTCAGCACAGCAAAGCTCCACAATACTTGTTGTTACATTCTGCACAACATTCTGCACAACATTCTGCACAACAGGCACACCTGCGTCTTCCTGCTATAAATACCTTTTTCTCTTTTTTTTTAAAGTGTCTCCAACAATCTTTTACGCGCCCTACAAGCAAAAGTGGCTGGGAAAGTAAGCCTAGAACTGGTGTTTGAAGTGCCATTATTGCAAAGTGAGTGGAGTCCCGGGTGTTGCTGCTCGCCACAACAACAAAGTACACGATAGACATGAAGTACAAGAACACCTTGGTTGCCATCAATACCGTAAATTCCGGACTATCATTTTTGCCTAAGTTTTGAATTTTTTTTGGCCATATAGAATTTTTTTTAAATTTAAATAAAACGAGCAAAAACCATGCAAAGGTGTGTCACTGTCGGTGCTGTGGCGCCATCTTTTGGACGAGTTAGCTCACTGCAGGTGAGCTTTCAACCGGAAGTAAAAGTGCCGTTCTGCCTTCTGGCCGTCCGCAGCGTTTCTACTCGTATGGATTCTTCATTTACCACTTCAAGCAACTTTGGTAGGTTTTACAATATAACTAAAACGATCTGGCCGTCCGCAACGTTTCTACACGTATGGATTCTTAACTCACCACTTCAAGCAACTTTGGTAGGTTTTACAATATAACTAAAACGATTCCGACTTACTTAAGACGCGACCAATTTACGAGTTTTTCTTCGGCATTGGCCATTAGGCAAATAGTTTTTCAAAACAAAACACGGGTAAAAAACGCGGAAAAAGTGTGTCAATGTTTGTGCTATGGCGCCATCTTTTGGACGAGTTTTCCCACTGCAGGTGCCCCTCTGTTTAGACTGAGCTTTCAACCGGAAGTAGAAGTGCCGTTCTGTCTTCTGGCCGTCCGCAGCGTTTCTACTGGTATGGATTCTTCATTCATCACTTCAAGCAACTTTGGTAGGTTTTACAATATAACTAAAACGATTCCGACTTACTTACGACGCGGCCAATTTATGAGTTTTTCTTCGGCAAATAGTTTTTAAAAGCAAAACGCAGGCAAAGACGCGGAAAAAGTGTGTCATTGTAGGTGATATGGCGCCATCTTTTGGACGAGTTTTCCCACTGCAGGTGCCCCTCTGTTTAGACTGAGCTTTCAACCGGAAGTAGAAGTAGCGTTCGGTCTTCTGGCCGTCCGCAGCGTTTCTACTGGTCTGGATTCTGCATTTATCATTTCAAGCAACTTTGGTAGGTTTTACAATACAACTAAAACGATTCCGACTTACTTACGATGCGGCCAATTTACGAGTTTTTCTTCGGCATTGGCCATTAGGCAAATAGTTTTTCAAAGCAAAACGCAGGCAAAGATGCGGAAAAGGTGTGTCATTGTTGGTTCTATGGCGCCATCTTTTGGACGAGTTTGCTCACTACAGGTGAGCTTTCAACCGGAAGTAGAAGTGCCGTTCTGTCTTCTGGCCGTCCGCAGCGTTTCTACTCGTATGGATTCTTAACTCACCACTTCAAGCAACTTTGGTAGGTTTTACAATATAACTAAAACGATTCCGACTTACTTACGACGCGGCCAATTTACGAGTTTTTCTTCGCCGTCGCCCATTAGGCAAAACGTTTTTGAAAACAAGCAGAGACGCGGAAAAAGTGTGTCACTGTCGGTGCTGTGGCGCCATCTTTTGGACGAGTTTGCTCACTACAGGTGAGCTTTCAACCGGAAGTAAAAGTGCCTTTCTGTCTTCTGGCCGTCCGCAGCGTTTCTACTCGTACGGATTCTGCATTCATCACTCCGAGCAACTTTGGTAGGTTTTACAATATAACTAAAACGATTCCGACTTACTTAAGATGCGGCCAATTTACGAGTTTTTCTTCGGCATTGGCCATTAGGCAAATAGTTTTTCAAAACAAAACGCGGAAAAAGTGTGTCATTGTTTGTGCTATGGCGCCATCTTTTGGACGAGTTTTCCCACTGCAGTTGCCCCTCTGTTTAGACTGAGCTTTCAACCGGAAGTAAAAGTGCCGTTCTGCCTTCTGGCCGTCTACTCGTATGGATTCTTCACTCACCACTCCAAGCGACTTTGGTAGGTTTTACAATATAACTAAAACGATTCCGACTTACTTACGACGCGGCCAATTTACGAGTTTTTCTTCGCCGTCGCCCATTAGGCAAAACGTTTTTGAAAACAAGCAGGGACGCGGAAAAAGTGTGTCACTGTCGGTGCTGTGGCGCCATCTTTTGGACGAGTTTGCTCACTACAGGTGAGCTTTCAACCGGAAGTAAAAGCGCCTTTCTGTCTTCTGGCCGTCCGCTGCGTTTCTACTCGTACGGATTCTGCCTTCATCACTCCGAGCAACTTTGGTAGGTTTTACAATATAACTAAAACGATTCCGACTTACTTAAGACGCGGACAATTTACGAGTTTTTCTTCGGCATTGGCCATTAGGCAAATAGTTTTTCAAAAGAAAACGCAGGCAAAGACGCGGAAAAGGTGTGTCATTGTTAGTGCTATGGCGCCAACTTTTGGACGAGTTTTCCCACTGTTTAGACTGAGCTTTCAACCGGAAGTAAAAGTGCCGTTCTGTCTTCTGGCCGTCCGCAGCGTTTCTACCCGTATGGATTCTTCATTCATCACACCAAGCGACTTTGGTAGGTTTTACAATATAACTAAAACGATCTGGCCGTCCGCAACGTTTCTACGCGTATGGATTCTTCACTCACCACACCAAGCGACTTTGGTAGGTTTTACAATATAACTAAAACGATTCCGACTTACTTACGACGCGGCCAATTTACGAGTTTTTCTTCGGCATTGGCCATTAGGCAAATAGTTTTTCAAAGCAAAACGCAGGCAAAGATGCGGAAAAGGTGTGTCATTGTTTGTGCTATGGCGCCATCTTTTGGACGAGTATTCCCACTGCAGGTGCCCCTCTGTTTAGACTGAGCTTTCAACCGGAAGTAGAAGTGCCGTTCTGCCTTCTGGCCGTCCGCAGCGTTTCTACTGGTATGGATTCTTCACTCATCACTTCAAACAACTTTGGTAGGTTTTACAATGCAACTAAAACGATTCCGACTTACTTACGACGCGGCCAATTTATGAGTTTTTCTTCAGCAAATAGTTTTTAAAAGCAAAACGCGGAAAAAGTGTGTCATTGTTGGTGCCATGGCGCCATCTTTTGGAGTTACGGTACTTCTACTTCAGGTTGAAAGCTGAAGTAGAAGTACCGTTCGGTCTTCGAGCCGTCCGCAGCGTTTCTACTCGTATGGATTCTTCATCCATCACTCCAACCGACGTTTTTGTAAGTTTTACAATACAACTAAAACAATTCCGACTTACTAAAACCGTCCCGTGTGTGACGTCTGTAGGGGTGTTTTCATGCATATTTGTATGTGCTGTCGTAATGCATCGTTAGCGTTAGCTAATACGCTAACGTGTTCACGAGCATCTGTGTTAGCATTATTAACTTTTGTGTTATTTCAGTTTTCGTAAAATTCTGTTTAGCTGATTGGCGAGCTAGCTTGCGCAGCTAGCGGGTCCACGGCCACGACTTCGGTTTTGTTCGACCCGCCGTTTTACTGCCGTTCGGAAACCGGTAAGGAGTGTGAATAAACAGTTTAGCTGATTGGAGAAATAGCTTCCGCAGCTCGTGGGTCCATGACCGTGACTTCTGTTTTGTTTGCTCAGCCGTTTTACTGCCGCTTAAAAACAATAAAGGAATGTAAATAAAAATGTGCAAACTATGTGTAAATGAAATCACTACACAATGCGACTTATAGTCAGGTGCGGCTTATATATGGAACCATGTTTGTTTTTTGTTCTAAAATTCGGTGGGTGTGGCTTATACGGCTCTATAGTCCGGAAAGTACGGTACATACAGCAGGTGCGGTTGAGTTTTTGCCTCATTTCTGTGAGAATCCTGCGTGCGACCGAAGCGTCAAGGAGCGGGACTATCCAGGGCCGGGTCGGGTGTGCTCAAACAACCACCAGGTGGCGTCCGTGAGCCGCATCCTTGGGTCGGTGGTGCGTTCTTCGGTCCCCGGTTCAGGTGAGGGACGAGGCAAAAAGTAAGCCAACTTTTTTGTAGGACCCAACAATCGTTGTGGCGGTGTGGAGGCGGCCCTGCACCTCTTTTACAAAAAGTGGGCGGGACCAAAAACATGTCCTCATGTCTTACGATTAGTGTCGTTTGAAGCTCACCTGCGGGCAGTTTATGCAAAGTGAACAGTTGCCCGGGTGCTCCGGTCACTGCCCGGGTGCTCCGGTCACTGCCCGGGTGCTCCGGTCACTGCCCGGATGCTCCGGTCACTGCCCGGGTGCTCCGTCCGGTCACTGCCCGGGTGCTCCGGTCACTGCCCGGGTGCTCCGGTCACTGCCCGGGTGCACCGGTCACTGCCCGGGTGCTCCGGTCACTGCCCGGGTGCTCCGGTCACTGCCCGTGCGCCTCCGGGCTGACGCGGTCCTGGAAGATGTACAGGTTGTTGGTGGCGGCGATGGCGATGATGTTCTCGGACGGGTGCCAGGCCATGTGCAGGATCTTCTTGCTGAAGTCCAAGCTGTCCACGCCCACGTCGCCGCGCCGCCGCTTGCCGCCGGTGTAGACGCGGCGGGTGCGCAACACGGCCCGGGGCTTGCTGCTCTCCCGCCAGGCCTCCAGGGTCACGCCTCGCCCCGTCTCCCTGTCGAACATCTGGAAGAAGCTGTTGTAGGCGCCGGTCATGATCACGCTGTGGACAGGAAGTACAGGTGATCACGCTGCGGACAGGAAGTACGGGATGGAGGGTGTGCTGGAGAGGTATGTGCTAGCTTGAGCTATTTTGCTATGTTTTAACCTAAAAAAAAATCCTGTTTTTTGATACTTGGTGCTATCTTGGAAGTGTGCTAATGTCTCCTAGCTGACATCAACATGCTGATGTTAGCATGCTAACGTTAGCATGCTAACGTTTTTTGCCAGCTTTGTAGCTAGTTTTGTATGTTTGAACCAGAAATCATGGTTTTTGATACCTGGAGCCATCTTGGAAATATGCTAACGTCTTTTATATTAGCATGCTAACGTTTTATGCCAGCTTTGTAGCTAATTTTATATGTTTGAACCTAAAAATCATGAATTTTGGTACTTGGCGCCATCTCGGAAGTATGCTAACATCTTTTATATTAGCATGCTAACGTTTTATGCCAGCTTTGTAGTTAATTTTGTATGTTTAAACCTACAAATCATGGTTTTTGATACCTGGAGCCATCTTGGAAATATGCTAACGTATTTTATATTAGCATGCTAACGTTTTATGCCAGCTTTGTAGCTAATTTTATATGTTTGAACCTAAAAATCATGAATTTTGGTACTTGGCGCCATCTCGGAAGTATGCTAACGTCTTTTATATTAGCATGCTAACGTTTTATGCCAGCTTTGTAGTTAATTTTGTATGTTTAAACCTACAAATCATGGTTTTTGATACTTGGCGCCATTTCGGAAGTATGCTAATGTCTTTTATATTAGCATGCTAACGTTTTAGGCCAGCTTTGTAGCTAATTTTGTATGTTTAAACTTAAAAATCATTGAATTTTGGTACTTGCCGCCATCTTGGAAATATGCTAACGTCTTTTATATTAACATGCTAACGTTTTATGCCAGCTTTGTAGCTAATTTTGTATGTTTGAACCTAGAGATCATGGTTTTTGATACCTGGAGCCATCTTGGAAATATGCTAACATCTTTTATATTAGCATGCTAACGTTTTATGCCAGCTTTGTAGCTAATTTTATATGTTTGAACCTAAAAATCATGAATTTTGGTACTTGGCGCCATCTCGGAAGTATGCTAACGTCTTTTATATTAGCATGCTAACGTTTTATGCCAGCTTTGTAGTTAATTTTGTATGTTTAAACCTACAAATCATGGTTTTTGATACTTGGCGCCATTTCGGAAGTATGCTAATGTCTTTTATATTAGCATGCTAACGTTTTAGGCCAGCTTTGTAGCTAATTTTGTATGTTTAAACTTAAAAATCATTGAATTTTGGTACTTGGCGCCATCTTGGAAATATGCTAACGTCTTTTATATTAGCATGCTAACATTTTATGCCAGCTTTGTAGCTAATTTTGTATGTTTAAACCTAGAAATCATGAATTTTGGTACTTGGCGCCATCTTGGGAGTATGCTAATGTCTCCTATGTTAGCATGCTAACGTTTTATGCCAGCTTTGTAGTTAATTTTGTATGTTTAAACCTAGAAATCATGAATTTTGGTACTTGGCGCCATCTTGGGAGTATGCTAATGTCTCCTATGTTAGCATGCTAACGTTTTATGCCAGCTTTGTAGTTAATTTTGTATGTTTAAACTTAAAAATCATGAATTGTGGTACTTGGCGCCATCTTGGGAGTGTGCTAATGTCTCCTATATTAAGCATGCTGATGCTAACATTTTAGGCCAGCTTTGTAGCTAATTTTGTATGTTTAAACTTAAAAATCATGAATTTTGGTACTTGGCGCCATCTTGGAAGTATGCTAACGTCTTTTATATTAGCATACTGATGTTAGCATGCTAATGTTTTTTGCCAGCTTTGTAGCTAATTTTGTATGTTTAAACTTAAAAATCATGAATTTTGGTACTTGGCGCCATCTTGGAAGTATGCTAACGTCTTTTATATTAGCATACTGATGTTAGCATGCTAATGTTTTTTGCCAGCTTTGTAGCTAATTTTGTATGTTTAAACTTAAAAATCATGAATTTTGGTACTTGGCGCCATCTTGGGAGTGTGCTAATGTCTTTTATATTAAGCATGCTGATGCTAACATTTTAGGCCAGCTTTGTAGCTAATTTTGTATGTTTAAACTTAAAAATCATGAATTTTGGTACTTGGCGCCATCTTGGAAGTATGCTAATGTATTTTATATTAGCATGCTGATGTTAGCGTGCTAACTAACATTTTATGCCAGCTTTGCAGCTAATTTTGTATGTTAAAATCTAGAAATCACGTTTTTTGATTCTTGGAAGTATGCTAACGTCTTTTATATTAGCATGTTAACGTTTTATGCCAGCTTTGTAGCTAATTTTGTATGTTTAAACTTAAAAATCATGTTTTTTGATACGTGGAGCTATCTTGGAAATATGCTAACATCTTTTATATTAGCATGCTGATGTTAGCATGCTGACATTTTATGCTAGCTTTCTAGCTAATTTTGTATGTTTAAACCTAAAAATCATGATTTGTGATACTCTGTGCCATCGAGCAAGTATGCTAACAGTTAAGCTGTGTTAGCAAGTCAACAGTTAGCAAAGTTGTGACCCTCTTATCCGGTCACATGCTAAAATACTAACAATTTGCTGGCTTTTTAGCTAATTTTGTATGTTTAAACCTAAAAATCATGATTTTTGATACTCGGTGTCGCTGAACAAGTAGGCTAACAGTTAAGCTGTGTTAGCACATCAACAGTTAGCATAGTTGTGACCCTCTTATCCACTCATATGCTAGCAACGCTTTTTGATGGCGTTTTAGCTAAATTTGTATGTTCAACCCTAAAACTCTTGATTTTTGATACTTGGCGCCATCTTGGAAGTATGCTATTGTTATCATGCTAACTAGCTTTGATCTTCATCAGGTGGTCCCCGGTCCCCAGGGGGTCTGCAGAGGTACTACAGGGGCTTGTGTAATATTTGTCTAAACAGACGTATTTTTAATACTACTAACTGCACCTTGCAGATTTAAAGTAAAACATGAATACCATAAACTACGAACTTTAAGACGCTATTTTTTTTTCCTACGCTTTGCACCCTGTGGCTTATAAATTGTCCAAAAAAATATTGTAAAAAACTGAATAGGTATTATTGTTGGTGCTATGGCGCCATCTTTTGGACGAGTTTGCTCACTGCAGGTGCTGCATGGCTCTTCTGTAAAAAGCTTTGAACCGGAAGTGCAAGCACCGTTCTGTCTTTTAACCGTCCGTAGCGTTTCTACTCGTACGGATTCTTCATCTATCACTCCAAGCAACGTTTGTAAGTTTTACAATACAACTAAAACAATTCTTACTTACTAAACCGTCCCATGTGTGATGTCTGTTTTCACGCATATTTGTACATCCTATCGTAATGTAATGAATTAGCTCACATGCTAACACGTTTACGAGCGTCTGCGTTAGTATTATTAACTTACAATGGCATTATTTTTGTTTTGCCGTCACAAATTAGTCGGTAAATTCACCAAAACGTCACCGTGGAGTTATTGAGTCTGTTTAGCTGATTGGAGAGCTAGCTTGTGCAGCTAGCGGGTCCATGGCCATGACTTCTGTTTTGTCTGGTCAGCCGTTTTACTGCCGTGTTACAGACACCGTTTGGAAACAATTAAGGTATGTCAGTAAACATTTACAGAATATTTCTGTGTAAATAACTCATCTCACAACATATATATCTGCGACTTATAGTCCTGTGTTATTTGCGCATGGTGCCGTCCGCCAAACCGAGAAAGAAGAAGAAGAAGCAGGGTGGGCACTAAAATGGCTTTCAGAAGAGAGCGGAAACTTACAGGTTGAGCTTGTTTCCCCTCTCTTCTGCCCACCATTTTACTCCCCCACCCTACTTCTTCTTCATTTTTAGTGGAAGGCACCATGCGCAATACGGTAATTCCATCCATTTTTCTACCGCTTGTCCCTCTGTTAGTAAATCCATGTCAGCATTCAAGATAGCTAGCAATTAGCGCTCTAGTTTCTACCTGGCAATTAGCACGCTAGTGGTCGAGCAAGCAATTAACGTACTAATTGCCACCTAGCGATTAGCGGGGCTATACTTTATTATTTGAATATCTTAGCATTGCGCAATAACCCGGTTCCTGTCGGATAGTCCTTCTCAAATAGCGGGGCGGGGCCCTGGTGGACATGCTTTATCAGTATCATGCAGTATTTTTGCTTTAAACCCCGCCTAGAAAATCCTGACTTCCTCATTTTTATTTATAAAAAAAAAAACAAGCACAAATTGATTGATTATACTTTGATATTGCTGATCAATTTGCAGTTTATTGTTATTTCCTGAAAGCCTATTTCCAGTACGACTGACCTAATAATGTGGTCAAAGTGCAGAAGTTACTAAAGTGACGCAGAATCTACGGAAATGACCCAAGGTGTGGACTATTCAAAATGATGTTTAGACGGTGTTTTCACATACTTTTGCGGTCTGTAAATACCATTGTTTATGTTTAATGGATCCTAGAACGTGGGTGTTGTGGTGAGGTGTGCGTGACGCCACTCACCTGTCAGAGCTGTTCCACACACACTCAAACTTGTCGAAGATGCAGTCGTTCTCGTAGAGGGAGCACAGCTTACTCCTCAGGTACTCGTGGACCTGGGCGCAGTCAAAAGCAAGAAAACTGAAGCAACCTTGTCTCGGTTTAGACCCGAGTTACACCTTTTTTGTGCAAAGTAAAAGGCTTAAAGGCCTACTGAAAGCCACTACTAGCGACCACGCAGTCTGATAGTTTATATATCAATGATGAAATCTTAACATTGCAACACATGCCAATACGGCCGGGTTAACTTATAAAGTGACATTTTAAAATTCCCGCCACACTTCCGGTTGAAAAACTCCTTTTGGATATGATTTATGCGCGTGACGTCACAAAAGCAACGGAAGTGGTTGGACCCCATCGGACCCGATAGAAAAGCCTCTTGTTTTCTTCGACAAAATTCCACAGTATTCTGAATCTTTTGCGATTTGTTTAATGAACAATGGAGACTGCAAAGAAGAACGTTGTAGGTGGGATCTTAGCGGCTAAATACAATACTGTAATATCTGTGATATTTGCATTAGTGTACTGTGTCTTTAAGGGTTTGGGGAACGCGCATGCGCGAGTGAGTTGGCGGAGAACTTGTGTGTGTGAGCGTGAGTTTTGGCTAACAGCAGCTCGTGTATGTGTGTGCGTTACTTTTTCAACTACAACCAGTTATCTATCTGCATTTGAGACTGATGCTATCGCGTTGGCTACGTAGCTAGATTAGCTTCTATTTTTTTTAGCTTCGCAAAGCGGAATATTATTAATCGTGTATTTACATGTTCATGGTTTAATAGTATTATTGATCTTCTGTCTATCCATCCAGTCAGGTTTTTTTTTAATTTAGTTTCTATCTGCATTTGAGACTGCTGCTATCAAGTTGGCTACGTAGCTAGGTTAGCTTCTATTTTTTTAGCTTCGCAAAGCTGAATTATTAATCGTGTATTTACATGTTCATGGTTTAATAGTATTATTGATCTTCTGTCTATCCATCCAGTCAGGTTTTTTTAATTTAGTTTCTATCTGCATTTGAGACTGGCGCTATCGCGTTAGCTATGCAGCTAAGTTAGCTTCTGTTTTTTTAGCTTCGCCAAGCGGAATATTATTAATCGTGTATTTACATGTTCATGGTTTAATAGTATTATTGATCTTCTGTCTATCCATCCAGTCAGGTTTTTTTTTATTTAGTTTCTATCTGCATTTGAGACTGACGCTATCGCGTTGGCTACGCAGCTAGGTTAGCTTCTGTTTTTTTTTAGCTTCGCCAAGCGGAATATTATTAATCGTGTATTTACATGTTGATGGTTTAATAGTATTATTGATCTTCTGTCTATCCATCCAGTCAGGTTTTTTTTAATTTAGTTTATATCTGCATTTGAGACTGACGCTATCACGTTAGCTACGCAGCTAGGTTAGCTTCTGTTTTTTTTAGCTTCGCCAAGCGGAATATTATTAATCGTGTATTTACATATTCATGGTTTAATAGTATTATTGATCTTCTGTCTATCCATCCAGTCAGGGTTTTTTTTATTTAGTTTCTATCTGCATTTGAGACTGCTGCTATCACGTTGGCTACGCAGCTAGGTTAGCTTCTGTTTTTTTTAGCTTCGCCAAGCGGAATATTATTAATCGTATATTTACATGTTCATGGTTTAATAGTATTATTGATCTTCTGTCTATCCATCCAGTCAGGTTTTTTTTTTATTTAGTTTCTATCTGCATTTGAGACTGCTGCTATCAAGTTGGCTACGTAGCTAGGTTAGCTTCTATTTTTTTTTAGCTTCGCAAAGCTGAATTATTAATCGTGTATTTACATGTTCAGTCACTGTGAATGTCCATTTCGCTTTCTCGACTCTCATTTTCAAGAGGATATAGTATCTAAAATGGTTTAAAATACAAATCTGTGATCCACAATAGAAAAAGGAGAGAGTGTGGAATCCAACGAGCCAGCTTGTACCTAAGTTACGGTCAGAGCGAAAAAAGATACGTCCTGCACTGCACTCTAGTCCTTCACTCTTACGTTCCTCATCCACGAATCTTTCATCCTCGCTCAAATTAATGGTGTAATCATCACTTTCTCGGTCCGAATCTCTCTCACTCCATTGTAAACAACGGGGAATTGTGAGGAATACTAGCTCCTGTGACGTCACGCTACTTCCGCTACAGGCAAGGCTTTTTTTTTATCAGCGAGCAAAAGTTGCGAACTTTATCGTCGATTTTCTCTACTAAATCCTTTCAGCAAAAATATGGCAATATCACGAAATTATCAAGTATGACACATAGAATGGATCTGCTATTCCCGTTTAAATAAAAAAAATTCATTTCAGTAGGCCTTTAAAGGTCGGATTCGGGTAAAACATATTGACAGATAATATTTTTAAGATATATATATACATATATGTGTCTTAAAAAAATGAGTATTGGCTCTGAAAAAGATTCAATATGCATCCCTCAGTGACAAAAAACTGGATCTACACTGCGACAAAGTCTTACTTGGTACGTCTCCACGGGGCCCTTGTCCATGTTGAGGTCCCACACCTTGGCGGTGAGGTAGTCCCTGGTCAGCAGGTAGCGTCCACTGTGGCTGAACTTCACGTCTGACACAGAAGAGATGATCTCGGAAAAGAAGGAGCGGCTGCCTGGATCCTCGGGTTCCTCAAACACTGGACAAGGAGTCACATCAGAAGCCACAATGAAGGACTCCCATCAGGCGTTGGGATGAAGTCCTGAAAGCGGCTCACGTTTGGTGTGTTTGTCACAGAGTGCCGACGCTCTCATGTCGCACAGGCGGAGAGTCCCCTTGCTGCTGCTGTACACAAACAGGTGGCAGTGTTGAGGGTGGAACTCTGCTGCTGTGATCACTTCTGTCAGATCCTCCATGTTGGCTGGCTTGATGTCCACAATGTCTGGTTGGAAGGCTTGTCAGGATCATACACATCAATGGCAGCAGCCCACACTTGTATGGATGTGGACCTGTGGAGTGGAACTACTGCCACAACTCCACAAACACAACAAGGTTTTTACTCACAACCAACGATTCGCAAGTAAAAAACATTTTTTTGCAATTAAAAACTGTTTTTTTTACCCCCAAAAAACCTATTCGCTAGTTAAAAAAAATGTTATGCAAGTAAAAAAAATGTTTTATTTTATGCAAGTATGAAAAAATTTTGCAAGTTAAACCAATTTTCTGCAAATAAAAAAAAACAACTCGCTTCTAAAAACAACTATTTTTTGCAAGTAAAAAAAAAAAAATTCAGCAAGTAAAAGGATTCGCAGGTAAAAAAAAAAAACAAAACAAGAAAAGATTTTTCTGCAAGTAAACGATTTGCTAGTAAAAAAATTTTTTCGCAAGTACAAAAGCAAATGTGTTTAATTAAAATAACAATTTGCAGGTAAACAAAAAAAATGTTTGCAAGTAAAAAAATTGTTCACAAGTTAAAAGTATTTTCTGCCAGTAAAACAATTCGCAAGCAAAAAAAACAAGTTTATTCAATTAAAAAAAACGAATTGCAAGTAACAAAACATTTCGCAAGTAAAAAAAACAGTTTTTTGCAAGTAAAAAAACTTTTTTATGCAAGTAAAAATATCATTTTATGCAAGTAAAAACAACTATTTGCAAGTTAAACCAATTTTCTGCAGATAAAAAAAAACGATTCGCTTGTAAAAACAAAACAATTTGCAAGTAAAATTTTTCTGCTGGTAAAAAAATATTCGCAAGTAAAAAAAAAATATATTTCTGCAAGTAAAACGATTCGCAGGTAAAACAAAAAATAATAATGATTCTGCAAGTAAACGATTTGCTAGTCAAAAAAAACAATTTGCAATTTAAAAAATATATTTTTCGCAATTAAAAAAATATTTACAAGTACAAAAGCAAATTTATTTAATCAAATAACAATTCGCAGGTAAAAAAAAATATTTTGCAAGTTAAAAAAATTACTCACAAGTTAAAAGTATTTTGTGCAAGTAAAACAATTCGCAGGCAAAAAAAAACATTTTCTTCAATTAAAAAACAATTTGCAAGTAACTAAAGTTTTCGCGAATAAAAAAAACATTTTTTGTGAGTAAAAAAACGTTTTTTGCAAGTAAAAACAACTATTTGCAAGTTAAACCAATTTTCTGCAGATAAAAAAAACCTGATTCGCTTGTAAAAACAAAACAATTTGCAAGTAACATTTTTCTGCTGGTAAAAAAAATATTCGCAAGTAAAAAAAAAAAAAAATTTCTGCAAGTAAAACGATTCGCAGGTAAAACAAAAAATAATAATAATTCTGCAAGTAAACGATTTGCTAGTCAAAAAAAAAACATTCGCAATTTAAAAAATATATTTTTCGCAATTAAAAAAATATTTACAAGTACAAAAGAAAATGTATTTAATCAAATAACAATTCGCAGGTAAAAAAAAAAAATTTTGCAAGTTAAAAAAATTACTCACAAGTTAAAAGTATTTTGTGCAAGTAAAACAATTCGCAGGCAAAAAAAACATTTTCTTCAATTAAAAAACAATTTGCAAGTAACTAAAGTTTTCGCAAATAAAAAAAACATTTATTGTGAGTAAAAAAAACGTTTTTTGCAAGTAAAAACAACTATTTGCAAGTTAAACCAATTTTCTGCAGATAAAAAAAAACCGATTCGCTTGTAAAAACAAAACAATTTGCAAGTAACATTTTTCTGCTGGTAAAAAAAAATATTCGCAAGTAAAAAAAAAAATATTTCTGCAAGTAAAACGATTCGCAGGTAAAACAAAAAATAATAATAATTCTGCAAGTAAACGATTTGCTAGTCAAAAAAAACAATTTGCAATTTAAAAAATATATTTTTCGCAATCAAAAAAATATTTACAAGTACAAAAGCAAATTTATTTAATCAAATAACAATTCGCAGGTAAAAAAAAAATATTTTGCAAGTTAAAAAAATTACAAGTTAAAAGTATTTTGTGCAAGTAAAACAATTCGCAGGCAAAAAAAACATTTTCTTCAATTAAAAAACAATTTGCAAGTAACTAAAGTTTTCGCGAATAAAAAAAACATTTTTTGTGAGTAAAAAAAACGTTTTTTGCAAGTAAAAAAAAATTCACTAGTAAAAAAAAATCATTTTATGCAAAAAAAAAAAATCATTTTATGCAAAAAAAAATAATAATTTAATGCAAGTATAAAAACAATTCGCAAGTTAAAACTATTTTCTGCAGGCAAAAAACGATTCGCTTGTCAAAAAAAAAAAACATTTTTTGCAAGTAAAAAAAATTTGCAAGTAAAAAAAAACAATTCTGCAGGTAAAATGATTCGCAAGTAAAAAAAAAATAAAATCTGCAAGTAAAAAGCGATTTGCAGCCAGACTTACTGTTATTTGCGCATGGTGCTGTCCGCCAAACTAAGAAAGAAGAAGAAGCAGAGTGGGGACTAAAACGCCGTCCACAAGAGAGTGGAATCTTATAGGTTAACTTACAGGTTAAGCTTGTCTCCCCTCTCTTCTGTCCACCATTTTACTCCCCACCCTGTTCCTTCTTTATTTTTGGCGGAAGGCACCATGCGCAAATAAAATTGGAGAAAATACTTTCTTTGCTTGCAAATCGTTGAGCGTGAGTCAAAACCTTTGTGGACTTTCGGCAGTAAACTCACTCCTCATCACGGATCCGATGTGCTCACTTCCTGTTTGGCCCCCGAGCACATAATAACCAGCAAATATTACGAGACCCCCACCCGGCGACCCCCAGCACGCACGCACACGCTGCGCCTCTCCTCTTTCTATTTGTGGCGTCCCCGAGTGACGCTTCAGACGAGAGTGGAGTCGTCCTGTGAATTATTCAAACTCTCCAGACCAAGAAGTCGCATGTTCTAGGTCAGCTTCAAACCACCCAGCAGACTCAGAACTCAGAACCAAACCTTGTTCTGTTTACGTCCAATAATATTTCAAGCGTCTACCAGCTGGCCGTTTCAGACACGGTGGGGAAAAAGGCGCTCTAAAGCTCCAAAAGAATGCAAAGTCGACACTTTAAGAGGGGTGTGTCGTTCCACACCAGCATGTATGGACCTGCACGGGTTCTACTGGAGTTAATGGAGTGGGCCTTCCAAAAAAAAAAAAGAGTTGCACTCAAAATGGGGAAACATGACAATTAATAGAAAGCAGGGACGTGATTCTGTGAATATATTATTATTTAAAGTCCGATAAAGAACTGAAATAGCTTGAAACTAGAAAAGCAGTTGGAGAACCCAATACCCCAAAAGTCAAGAACCTGAATGATCCGATTGGCCCCGAAATCGAATCATGTGTTCCTTACCCCATTTCTAACATTTCCTGAAAGTTTCATTCAAATCCGGAGATCATTTTTTTAAGCCGAGATAAACAGAGTCCTCCTTTTGTCTCTGTGGGTGGAGGCGGGACTCGGCCCACTGAAGCATGAGAAGTTAAGCCTCGTAACGTAAACGTAAGGTAAACAGGGGTGTCAGAAAATAAATCTATTTTTGATTAAATTGCGATTTTTATTTGTAACAATACAAAATATTAATGAAAAAATATTGATTTAGAATCGAGAATCGGTTTGAATCGCAAATGGTATTGAATCGAATCCCCAAGATTCACAGCCCTGAAAGGTAAGACAGTGAAAATGAGACGGATCGCCCCCAAAATCTGATCCCTCATTCCTTGTCAGGGTTCGGACATTTCCTGAAAGATTCATCAAAATCGGCCCCTTTTGAGACATTGCTGAAATAGAGTGAACCCTCTTGTCAGTCATCCACACTCTTTGTCTTGGTGGGTGGAGGCGGGACTCAACCCACTAGCTTATTATACACATGCAAAAAGTTAAGCCTCATAACGTAAACGTAAAGTAACGTAGTAGAAACGATTTAGATTGTAGTGCAGGTAACGTCCAACAAATTATCCGGATCGGCCCCAAATTCTAATCACTTGATCCTCATCCCATTTCTGACATTTCCTGAAAGTTTCATCAAAATCCTCCCATTTTGAGACATTGCTGAAATAGAGTGAACCCACTTGTCAGTCCGCCACACTCTTTGTCTCTGTGGGTGGAGGCGGGACTCGGCCCACTAAAGCATGAGAAGTTAAGCCTCGTAACGTAAACGTAAGGTAAACAGGGGTGTCAGAAAATAAATCTATTTTTGATTAAATTGCGATTTTTATTTGTAACAATACAAAATGTTAATGAAAAAGTATTGATTTAGAATCGAGAATCGGTTTGAATCGCAAATGGTATTGAATCGAATCCCAAAGATTCACAGCCCTGAAAGGTAAGATAGTGAAAATGAGATGGATCGCCCCCAAAATCTGATCCCTCATTCCTTGTCAGGGTTCGGACATTTCCTGAAAGATTCATCAAAATCTGCCCTTTTTGAGACATTGCTGAAATAGAGTGAACCCTCTTGTCAGTCATCCACACTCTTTGTCTTGGTGGGTGGAGGCGGGACTCAACCCACTAGCTTATTATACACATGCAAAAAGTTAAGCCTCATAACGTAAACGTAAAGTAACGTAGTAGAAACGATTTAGATTGTAGTGCAGGTAACGTCCAACAAATTATCCGGATCGGCCCCAAATTCTAATCACTTGATATTCATCCCATTTCTGACATTTCCTGAAAGTTTCATCAAAATCCTCCCATTTTGAGACATTGCTGAAATAGAGTGAACCCTCTTGTCAGTCCGCCACACTCTTTGTCTCTGTGGGTGGAGGCGGGACTCGGCCCACTATAGCATGAGAAGTTAAGCCTCGTAACGTAAACGTAAGGTAAACTGGGGTGTCAGAAAATAAATCTATTTTTGATTAAATTGCGATTTTTATTTGTAACAATACAAAATATTAATGAAAAAGTATTGATTTAGAATCGAGAATCGGTTTGAATCGCAAATGGTATTGAATCGAATCCCCAAGATTCACAGCCCTGAAAGGTAAGACAGTGAAAATGAGACGGATCGCCCCCAAAATCTGATCACTCATTCCTTGTCAGGTTTCGGACATTTCCTGAAAGATTCATCAAAATCTGCCCATTTTGAGACATTGCTGAAATAGAGTGAACCCTCTTGTCAGTCAGCCACACTCTTCGTCTCTGTGGGTGGAAGCGGGACTCGGCCCACTATAGCATGAGAAGTTAAGCCTCGTAACGTAAACGTAAGGTAAACAGGGGTGTCAGAAAATAAATCTATTTTTGATTAAATTGCGATTTTTATTTGTAACAATACAAAATATTAATGAAAAAGTATTGATTTAGAATCGAGAATCGGTTTGAATCGCAAATGGTATTGAATCGAATCCCAAAGATTCACAGCCCTGAAATGTAAGACAGTGAAAATGAGACGGATCGCCCCCAAAATCTGATCACTCATTCCTTGTCACGGTTCTGACATTTCCTGAAAGATTCATCAAAATCGGCCCTTTTTGAGACATTACTTAAATAAACAGAGTGAACCCTCTTGTCAGTCAGCCACACTCTTTGTCTCTGTGGGTGGAGGCGGGACTCGGCCCACTATAGCATGAGAAGTTAAGCCTCGTAACGTAAACGCAAGGTAAATGGAGGTGCCGGGATTGTTTTTATTTTTGATTAAATTGCGATTTTTATTTGTAACAATATTTGATTTTGAATCGTGAATCATTTCGAATCGCGAATCGAATTGAATCGAGTCAATTCAAGATTCACAGCCCAGTAAAAATGAGACGGATCGCCTCAAATCTAATGACTCATTCCTTGTCACGGTCCTGACATTTCTTGAAAGTTTCATCAAAATATGCCTGTGACGTCTTAAGACCTGTTCCTGAACAAGGAACAAGAAACAAGAAACCAAGGGCCAAAGGCCAAGAAACAAGGAACATGGAACACGGAATAAGGAACAAGAAACAAGAAGCCAAGAAACAAGAAACAAGGAACAAGGAACACGGAACAATGAACAAAAAACCAAGGACCAAGGGCCAAGGACCAAGAAACACGAAACACGGAACAAGAAACAAGAAGCAAAGGACCAAGGAACAAGGAACAAAGGAACAAGAAACCAAGGGCCAAAGGCCAAGAAACAAGGAACATGGAACACGGAATAAGGAACAAGAAACAAGAAGCCAAGAAACAAGAAACAAGGAACAAGGAACACGGAACAAGGAACAAAAAACCAAGGACCAAGGGCCAAGGACCAAGAAACACGGAACAAGAAACAAGAAGCAAAGGACCAAGGAACAAGGAACAAGGAACAAAGGAACAAGAAACAAGGAACAAGGAACACGGAACAAGGAACAAAAAACCAAGGACCAAGGGCCAAGGACCAAGAAACACGAAACACGGAACAAGAAACAAGAAGCAAAGAACCAAGGAACAAGGAACAAAGGAACAAGAAACAAGAAACAAGGAACTAGAACCAAGGAAGGGAAGGATACTGAAGCTGCGGTCAGTGATACCCAGGTGCCACATGTTGATGCGGAGGTCGTCGGCGGACAGGTAGGTCTCGCCGTCACTGTTGACCGATATGGAGTTGACATGGTAGGTGTGTCCGTTGGCAAACACCCGCCTGGGCCGCACCTCCACCATCAGGTCCGTGGGTTTCAGTACCGGCACCTACGTCATGCAAATACAAGTACATCTACAGGAGTGTGTGTGTGTGTGTGTGTGTGTGTGTGTGTGTGTGTGTGTGTGTTCTTGTATTTCTACCCTTCTCGAGACACCAAGAAGGAAAAGTATCTTCCATATGAGGAGGTGTGAACAAGTGATGACATAAATCATGGTCCCAATAACATTGCATCTAATAGAGAATGTCTCATTTGCACCCCCTGCTGGTGACATCTATCAAAATTAGAGTTTTCAAATGACTGTGTGCTCTCCCTCTGGTCAACATATGAAATAACAAGTGTGTGTAAGAAATTAAAATGCGCCCCCTTTGGTCAAAATTAATTAAAAAAAAACAAAAAACAATAGAGACATACTGTAATAACTTGAATTAAATAATGAAGATTAAAAACCAACGAGATGAGGCAATTCCTGAAGGAAATGTGTGCTGAATTTGAACTGAAATCCTGGAATTTTTTTTTAGAATTGTTGAAGTAGAGCACACAATTCCCAAACATGCTGAACATTTTTGAAGTTGGAACGATTTGAAACAGATGAAAAATGTGGGAGTTGTGGAACTTGGAAGAATGTCCAAAAAATTAGGAAATTGCGGGAATTTTTTTGAAAATTGTAAAAAAAAAAATTGAATGTTCTGAATGAGTTGAAATGGTTGGTGTTGGAATTTTTCAAATCGGTCGAGAAATGTTGAAGTAGTAACATGTTGAATTGAAAAATGGTATTACGAAATTCCTGGGATTTCGGGAAAAACCGGGAATTTTTCCAGTTCAAAAAAACAACTTTGTTTTTTTGTCCTGTTTAAGAGGAATTTGTTGACGGTGCAACGGTTGAAATGTGTTGAAAAATGTGGAAGGAGCCAGGAAAAAAGGGTGGAAATAGGGCTTTGGAAAACCAGGAATTCTGGAAAAAAATTTAACTTGAAAAAAGGGTAGTGTGAATTTCCAGGATGGTGGAATTTGTTGAAGGTGGAATAGTTTGAATAGGTCAAAACATTTTGAAATGGGGGAAGTTTGAAAAATGGCCAATTCATTTTGAATGAGAAAAATGGCCCGTAAAACCTGGAATTTGGGGAAATCTGGGAATTTTGGGAATTTGTCAAGGGAAATCCTGCGATTCCCGAATAGGATGAACAGTTTGAAGTTGGAACGGTTCGAATCAGATGAAAAATGTGGGAGTTGTGGAACTTTGAAGAATGTCCCATTTCAATGGGAATCTCCCAAAAATGTGGTAACTGCGGGAAAAGTGGGAATTTTTATTAAAAAAGGGTAAAAATTAGTTGTCTGAATGAGTTGAAAAGGTTGGTGTTGGAATTTTTCAAATCAGTCAAGAAATGTTGAAGTAGTAGCATGTTGAATTGAAAAATGGTATTACGAAATTCCTGGAATTTCGGGAAAAACCGGGAATTTTTCCAGTTCAAAAAAACAACTTTGTTTTTTTGTCCTGTTTAAGAGGAATTTTTTGACGGTGCAACGGTTGAAATGTGTTGAAAAATGTGGAAGGAGCCAGGAAAAAAGGGTGGAAATAGGGCTTTGGAAAAGTAGGAATTCTGGAAAAAAATTTAACTTGAAAAAAGGGTAGTGTGAATTTCCAGGATGGTGGAATTTGTTGAAGGTGGAATAGTTTGAATAGGTCAAAAAATTTTGAAATGGGGGAAGTTTGAAAAATGGCCCGGGAAACCTGTAAATCTGGGAAATCTGGGAATTTTTGGAATTCGTCAAGGGAAATCCTGCGATTCCCGAATAGGATGAACAGTTTGAAGTTGTAACGGTTCGAATCAGATGAAAAATTTGGGAGTTGTGGAACTTTGAAGAATGTCCCATTTCAATGGGAATCTCCCAAAAATTTGGGAATTGCGGGAAAAGTGGGAATTTTGATTAGTTGTCTGAATGAGTTGAAAAGGTTGGTGTTGGAATTTTTCAAATCGGTCAAGAAATGTTGAAGTAGTAACATGTTGAATTGAAAAATGGTATTACGGAATTCCTGGAATTTCGGGAAAAAACGGGAATTTTTCCAGTTCAAAAAACAACTTCGTTTCTTGTCCTGATTAAGAGGAATGTTTTGACGGTAGAACGGTTGAAATGTGTTGAAAAATGTGGAAGGAGTAGTCGCCAGGAAAAAGGGTGGAAATAGGGCTTTGGAAAAGCAGGAATTCTGGAAATGTTTTGAACTTCAAAAAAGGGTAGTGTGAATTTCCAGAATGGTGGAATGTGTTGAAGGTGGAATGGTTTGACTAGGTTGAAAAATGTGGAAATGGGGGAAGTTTGAAAAATGGCCAATTAATTTTGAATGGGAAAAATGGCCCGTAAAACCTGGAATTTGGGGAAATCTGGGAATTTTTGGAATTTGTCATGGGAAAGCCCGCGATTCCCGAATAGGCTGAACAGTTTGAAGTTGGAACGCTTTGAATCAGATGAAAAATGTGGGAGTTGTGGAACTTTGAAGAATGTCCCATTTCAATGGGAATCTCCCAAAAATTTAGGAATTGCGGGAAAAGTGGGAATTTTTATTAAAAAAGGTAAAAAAAAAGTTGTCTGAATGAGTTGAAAAGGTTAGTGTTGCAATTTTTCAAATCGGTCAAGAAATGTTGAAATAGTAACATGTTGAATTGAGAAATGGTATTACGGAATTCCTGGAATTTGGGGAAAAAACAGGAATTTTTCCAGTTAAAAAAAAAAACTTTGTTTTTTGTCCTGTTTAGGAGGAATGTTTTGACGGTGCAACGGTTGAAATGCTTTGAAAAATGTGGAAGGAGTAGTCGCCAGGAAAAAGGGTGGAAATAGGGCTTTGGAAAAGCAGGAATTCTGGAAAATCCTGGAATTTTTTGGAACTTGGAAAAATTATCATTTTTAATTTCCAGGACGGTGGAATGTGTGGAAGATGGAATGGTTTGAATAGGTAGAAAAATTTGGAAATGGGGGAAGTTTGAAAAATGGCCAATTCATTTTGAATGGGAAAAATGGCCCGGGAAATCTGGGAATTTTTGGAATTTGTCAAGGGAAATCCTGCGATTCCCGAATAGGCTGAACAGTTTGAAGTTGGAACGCTTTGAATCAGATGAAAAATGTGGGAGTTGTGGAACTTTGAAGAATGTCCCATTTCAATGGGAATCTCCCAAAAATTTGGGAATTGCGGGAAAAGTGGGAATTTTTATTAAAAAAGGTAAAAATTAGTTGTCTGAATGAGTTGAAAAGGTTGGTGTTGGAATTTTTCAAATCGGTCAAGAAATGTTGAAGTAGTAACATGTTGAATTGAGAAATTGTATTACGGAATTCCTGGAATCTCGGGGGAAAAACGGGAATTTTTCCAGTTAAAAAAAAACAACTTTGTTTGTTGTCCTGTTTAGGAGGAATGTTTTGACGGTAGAACGGTTGAAATGCTTTGAAAAATGTGGAAGGAGTAGTCGCCAGGAAAAAGGGTGGAAATAGTGCATTGGAAAACCAGGAATTCTAGAAAATCCTAGAATATTTTGGAACTTGGAAAAATCATCATTTTTAATTTCCAGGATTTGAGAATGTGTTGAAGGTGGAATGGTTTGAATAGGTCGAAAAATGTGGAAATGGGGGAAGTTTGAAAAATGGCCAATTCATTTTGAATGGGGAAAAATGGCCCGGGAAACCTGTAAATCTGGGAAATCTGGGAATTTTTGGAATTCTTCAAGGGAAAGCCCGCGATTCCCGAATAGGCTGAACAGTTTGAAGTTGGAACGGTTCGAATCAGATGAAAAATGTGGGAGTTGTGGAACTTTGAAAAATGTCCAATTTCAATGGGAATCTCCCAAAAATTTGGGAATTGCGGGAAAAGTGGGAATTTTTATTAAAAAAGGTAAAAAAAAAAATAGTTGTCTGAAGGAGTTGAAAAGGTTGGTGTTGCAATTTTTCAAATCGGTCAAGAAATGTTGAAATAGTAACATGTTGAATTGAGAAATGGTATTACGGAATTCCTGGAATTTGGGGAAAAAACAGGAATTTTTCCAGTTCAAAAAAACAACTTTGTTTTTTGTCCTGTTTAGGAGGAATGTTTTGACGGTGCAACGGTTGAAATGCTTTGAAAAATGTGGAAGGAGTAGTCGCCAGGAAAAAGGGTGGAAATAGGGCTTTGGAAAAGCAGGAATTCTGGAAAATCCTGGAATTTTTTGGAACTTGGAAAAATCATCATTTTTAATTTCCAGGACGGTGGAATGTGTTGAAGGTGGAATGGTTTGAATAGGTAGAAAAATTTGGAAATGGGGGAAGTTTGAAAAATGGCCAATTCATTTTGAATGGGAAAAATGGCCCAGGAAATCTGGGAATTTTTGGAATTTGTCAAGGGAAATCCTGCGATTCCCGAATAGGCTGAACAGTTTGAAGTTGGAACGCTTTGAATCAGATGAAAAATGTGGGAGTTGTGGAACTTTGAAGAATGTCCCATTTCAATGGGAATCTCCCAAAAATTTGGGAATTGCGGGAAAAGTGGGAATTTTTATTAAAAAGGGTAAAAATTAGTTGTCTGAATGAGTTGAAAAGGTTGGTGTTGCAATTTTTCAAATCGGTCAAGAAATGTTGAAGTAGTAACATGTTGAATTGAGAAATGGTATTACGGAATTCCTGGAATTTGGGGAAAAAACAGGAATTTTTCCAGTTCAAAAAAACAACTTTGTTTTTTGTCTTGTTTAGGAGGAATGTTTTGACGGTGCAACGGTTGAAATGCTTTGAAAAATGTGGAAGGAGTAGTCGCCAGAAAAAAGGGTGGAAATAGGGCTTTGGAAAAGCAGGAATTCTGGAAATTCTTTGAACTTCAAGAAAGGGTAGTGTGAATTTCCAGGATGGTGGAATGTGTTGACGGTGGAATGGTTTGAATCGGTTGAAAAATGTGGAGATGGGGGAAGTTTGAAAAATGGCCAATTAATTTTGAATGGGAAAAATGTCCCTTAAAACCTGGAATTTTGGGAAATCTGGGAATTTTTGGAATTCGTCAAGGAAAATCCTGCGATTCCCGAATAGGCTGAACAGTTTGAAGTTGGAACGCTTTGAATCAGATGAAAAATGTGGGAGTTGTGGAACTTTGAAGAATGTCCCATTTCAATGGGAATCTCCCAAAATTTGGGGAACTGCGGGAAAAGTGGGAATTTTTATTTAAAAAAGGTAAAAAAATTAGTTGTCTGAATGAGTTGAAAAGGTTGGTGTTGGAATTTTTCAAATCGGTCAAGAAATGTTGAAGTAGTAACATGTTGAATTAAGAAATGGTATTACAGAATTCCTGGAATTTCGGGGGAAAAATTGATTTTTTTCAGTTAAAAAAAACAACTTTGTTTTTTGTCCTTTTTAAGAGGAATGTTTTGACGGTGCAACGGTTGAAATGCTTTGAAAAATGTGGAAGGAGTAGTCGCCAGGAAAAAGGGTGGAAATAGAGCTTTGGAAAACCAGGAATTCTTGAAAAACCTGGAATTTTTTGCAACTTGGAAAATCATCATTTTTAATTTCCAGGATTTCAGAATGTGTTGAAGGTGGAATGGTTTGAATAGGTCGAAAAATTTGGAAATGGGGGAAGTTTGAAAAATGGCCAATTCATTTTTGAATGGGAAAAATGTCCCGTAAAACCTGGAATTTGGGGAAATCTGGGAATTTTTGGAATTTTTCAAGGGAAATCCCGCGATTCCCGAATTGGCTGAACAGTTTGAAGTTGGAATGCTTTGAATGGGGTGAAAAATGTGGAAGGTAGAGCGTGCCAAAATCTGGAGAAGTAGAAGAAGTTGAATAAATAGATGAATTTGTGGTGTAGAAAACCATGTGTGAATGCTTTGGAACATTCACACAATTACAAACAAAAAATTTAAAAAATTTAAAAAAGTACTAAAAGCTTACCTTTTTTATATTTGCACAGTATGTATATATTATTAATGTTGTAAATACAAATGTTTATACATCTAGAAAGGGTGGTCCTAAAGAGGTAGGCATTTTTCGGGGGTCTCCAGAAGGTCAGAAGTACAATAATGTGTGTGTGTGTGTGTGTGTGTGTGTGTGTGTGCGTGTGTGTGTGTGTGTGTGTGTGTGTGTGTGTGTGTGTGTGTGTGTGTGTGTGTGTGTGTGTGTGTGTGTGTGTGTGTGTGTGTGTGTGTGTGTGTGTGTGCACCTGCAGGGAGGTGATGGTTGACACGTCCTTCAGTCTGCCCTCCTCATCCTTCAGGTTGTATCCCTCCGGTCTCTTGTCTTGCTCGCTCACCTTCCACAGTTTCACCGTCTTGTCTGCGGCATGAAAGTGAAGATGGGAAAATAAAAGCACAAAGTGGGGAATTTTAGTGGTGGTCGTCACGACAACGTGTGACGATGACAGAGGGGAGTCGACTTGTTGTTTTTCTTTAAATAGTATTTTTCTGGAAGCTGTGAGCAGAAAAGGTTAACATCAAAATAATCTTATGGCTTCGAGGGCCATAAATATTAAACAAAATAATAATAATAATAAAAATAAAAATGTTAAATACATTTTGTAATTGTAGCAGATGCCTTTATTTACTGTACCTAAACTGCAAAGAGGAATTGAATCGAAGTAGGCAACAATTAGAGAGAGGCTGTGTTAGAATAATTATGTACATATTATCACACAACACTTATGCTTAAGGGCCGTTGCTATAGTTATTATCAATTGTGCTGAAGTTGTGTTTTTCTATCTGTGCAAAGCTGGCAATCCAAAAGATTGCAAGTCGTCTCGTGTCAGTGTTTGTGTCCAGACTCTGCCTGCCGACTGCCAAGGCCGAACATCGAGTACCGTGACACAGACAGAGCAGAGACAAGGCGATATCACGAGTGTCAGCACATTTGGCATTTCTTGAATAGTCATATATTGTGTCTAACTGGGGTTGCAGCTTCAGTGATGTAACCAGGGACCTCCCAAATAAATAGAGGAAGCATGTGGGCTGGACTTTAGAGCGTAGTTTGGATCTTTAACTAGAGTACAGGCCAAAAAAACGTCTCTCTTCAATTGAGCAAAATGTCTTTGCATGATTCCTTGCTTCTTGTCTGTTTAATAGATGTCATCAGTGTTTGAACCTGACAGGCTGTTATTAAACTCGTTGTATAAAGCGGGTGTCCAAACTGCGGACCGGGGCCATTTGTGGCACACATCCAAGTTTTTAAAGGCCCCCTGCCACACATTGTAAAAATACCTCTACAAAAAACAAATAAATGTAAAATAAAAGGGTAAATAGGTGTAAAGTGACGGGAAAACAATGAAAACTAGGTAGTATTTTTTTTGTAAGCCAATACCGATACAGATGACTCCATGCTTCTCAAGAACGATACTGATAACCGATTTACATATTTTTTTCAATTTACTTTAAATGTAGTTTGTGCACACCTTTGGATTCAGGGCAGCTTCTTTAGCGGCAGGCATCGGTGTAAGCGTTGAAATGTTTTCGTGTGGCGTATAAGGTATGATGCGATACGGACCCCGGGAAGACTGGCCTGGCGTTTGTGCGTCGGCGAATGGGGATCCTCAATAAACAATAAACAATAATAGGATAGGATAGGACTTTATTGTCATAGCACAAGTGCATCGAAACTATGTTTTCAGCCCAAACCCGTTCAAGATTAGACAAACAAACAGTGTACAGGGTTACAGAACGGGAACGCTGATGGGTCGCCAAAGGCGCCCCCGTAAAAGATGGGAAAAAGGTAAAACGCTGGGTAAGAAGATGAGTAAAAAAATACAATCTAGACTGGGCTCCTAAGGGGGCCCAGTCTGGAGTGGGGAAAAACCTCCATGCCACGCACACATAAACATGTTACATATAATCACGACAACTCGCAACAGAGGGCGGGGGAGGGGAGTTGGGGCCCTGGAGGTCGACTGCTGCTATAAATCACTGCCAGCCGTCCATCACCCCGAAGGGGAATCAAGCAGTGGTGAAGGCATGGGGCGGTGGTGAGTGTGTTAAGATTAAAGATTAAAGTAGCAATGATTGTCACACACACACTAGATGTGGTGAAATTTGTCCTCTGCATTTGTCCCATCCCCTTGGGGAGCAGTGGGCAGCAGCGGCGCCGCGCCCGGGAATCATTTTGGTGATTTAACCCCCAACTCCAACCCTTTGTTGCTGAGTGCCAAGCAGGGAGGTCATGGGTCCCATTTTTATACTCCAACCTAACCGATCTCAGGGCGGACACTCTAACCACTAGTGTGTGTGTATATGCCCATTGTCTTGGGTGTGTTGATGTAGTGTCCATAGGCCCGGGGCGGTTCTGCATGCAAGCAAAAGTTCGACTCCAGGTGTCGTTGAAGTGTAATGGGTGTTTTTTTTCCCCTCCTCCCGAAAGGTTTGGTGCAAATATCACATGGAATGTCTTCCTCACAAACGGTGAAGTAGACTCAAATGACGGACGCCATGTTTGTTTACAAAAAGCTCCGGGGGAAGATCAGGAGTGGGAGCGTTTGATTTGCTCGCCTTAAGGCAATTTCGCCTCATTGGAGTGTTTTTCTTATATCGGTTAAAGGAGATATTTTTTATACAACAACTTCATTTTGTAATACTGAGTGAAGTATATATATATATATATATATATATATATATATATATATATATATATATATATATATATATATATATATATAATGTATATATATATATATATATATATATAATGTGTATATATATATATATATATATATATACTGTATATATATATATATATATATATATATATATATATATATATATATATATATATATATATATATATATATATATATATATATATATATATACAGTATATATATATATATACAGTATATATATATATATATATATATATATATATTTGTGCATATGTATTTGGTCAACTTAGAACTGAAAGCATTGCTAGGACAACCCAGCAAAAAGATGCTTGTTTGCTCCCAGCAATTTTAAAGATTATTATGCTGAATTTACCACCTAAACAGGGAGCAAAAGACCCATGCTGAAAGATACAACCATCCCATCAGTCGGCATCCTAGTGAGACTGTTTTGTTATGTTTGTATTTTGTGGCGCAATACTGTTAAATAGGGCAATCCCCTTTTTCCGACATTACCTTTCTCGCAGTTGTTTTTTACTATTTAAAAATGCACAGCCAGAGAAAGATGTGTTTTTGTCCCATAAGGGATTGTGGATGATGAGCAAAAATTCCGCAAAAAAACTGTAGTTCCCCAAACACAAAAGAGAAATCCTGGCTTCTTACCATTGGTGGAGAGGAGAAAATGTGCGGCATTCTGCTGTGGCAGCCATCGAATCTTGTTGATTTTCTCTTCGATCTCCAGACTCTTTAGATAGTCAAAGTCCGGCTCGTGACTCTGGAAGGTGCTGTAGACGTTGTACTCTCCAGAGTCCCCTGTCTCCCCCACCTCCTCGGACTGCCCTTTAGACTGGCACATAGTGAAAGAAGAGCTCCGTTGAGGTTTTCAGATGCTAACCGTAATGGTATTTGTCTGGTTTTGTGTGGGACTGACCTCAGTTTCTCTCTGGAAGATGACCACACGGCCACCTTTATCCCCCGTGGCCAGCAGGTCTCCTGTCTGGTTGAATTCCACCGTGGAGATAACATCAGCTTGGAAAAGAACGTAACAGAGGTCAGTAAACGCAATAAAATGTACAATAACAGACAATGCAAACATGTACAAAGTGTGGACAGGAAGGATGAATTGAAGCCACCTACACGAAGGTTGATAAACCATCCATGAACAGAGAAGGTGGTCTGCGACATCACCCATCTCACCCATACAACACTGTCCTTTTAACCATTCCTAAAAGACTGCAATTTAACCTCCAACACACACCAGGAGTTAGAAACGTTCTGGTTACAGATGCTTATTTGGTACCGTTGTTTACAACTGATAACGTGGGTGATTTCGACTGATTTTGGGCTGCTAGTGGTCGTTCCACAGTGATTGTTGTCTGACCAATCTAAGTCGAAGACTAGATTGGACTAATCTAAATTGAAGACTAGTTCTTACCAAGCTAAGTGGAAAACTAGATGTGACCAATCAAAGTCAAAGACTAGATCTGACCAATCTCAGTCGAAGACGAGATCTGACCAATCTAAGTCGAAGACTAGATTGGACTAATCTAAATCGAGGACTAGTTCCGACCAATCTAAGTGGAAAACTAGATGTGACCAATCAAAGTCAAAGACTAGATCTGACCAATCTAGACTAGACTACATCTGACTAATATACGTCAAAGACTAGATCTGACCAATCTAAGTTAAAGACTAGATCTGACCAATCTAAGTCTAAGACTAGAGCTGACCAATCTAAATCAAGACTAGACTACATCTGACCTATCTAAGCCTAAAACTAGACTACATCTGACCAATCTAAGTGTAAGACTAATTCTGACCAATCTAAGTCTAAGAATAGACTAGATATATTTTTATCTCAGTCTTAGACTAGAGCTGAATAATATACAGTAAGTCAAAAACTAGATCTGACCAATTTAAGTCATGACTAGACTAGATATCTTTCATCTCAGTCTTAGACTAGAGCTGAACAATATAAATCGAAGACTAGATCCAACCAATGTACGTCAAAGACTAGTTCTGACCAATGTAAGTCAAAGACTAGATCTGACCAATCTAAGTCTAAGACTAGAGTTGACCAATCTAAGTCAAGACTGGACTACATCTGAGTAATCTATGTTAAAGACTAGATCTGACCAATCTAAGTCTAAGACTAGAGCTGACCAATCAAAATCAAGACTAGACTACATCTGACCAATCTAAGCCTAAAACTTGACTACATCTGACCAATCTAAGTCTAAGACTACATCTGACCAATCTAAGTCTAAGAATAGACTAGATATCTTTTCATCTCAGTCTTAGACTAGAGCTGAACAATATAAGTCAAAAACTAGATCTGACCAATTTAAATCATGATTAGACTAGATATCTTTCATCTCAGTCTTAGACTAGAGCTGAACCATATAAATCGAAGACTAGATCTAACCAATGTACGTCAAAGACTAGATCTGACCAATCTAAGTCTAAGACTAGAGTTGGCCAATCTAAGTCAAGACTAGACTACATCTGACTAATCTATGTTAAAGACTAGATCTGACCAATCTAAGTCTAAGACTAGTGCTGACCAATCTAAATCAAGACTAGACTACATCTGACCAATCTAAGCCTAAAACTTGACTACATCTGACCAATCTAAGTCTAAGACTACATCTGACCAATCTAAGTCTAAGAATAGACCAGATATCTTTTCATCTCAGTCTTAGACTAGAGCTGAACAATATAAGTCAAAAACTAGATCTGACCAATTTAAATCATGGTTAGACTAGATATCTTTCATCTCAGTCTTAGACTAGAGCTGAACAATATAAATCGAAGACTAGATCTGACCAATGTACGTCAAAGACAAGTTCTGACCAATCTAAGTCAAAGACTAGACCTGACCAATCTAAGTCTAAGACTAGAGCTGACCAATCTAAGTCAAGACTAGACTACATCTGACTAATCTACGTTAAAGACTAGATCTGACCAATCTAAGTCTAAGACTAGAGCTGACCAATCTAAGTCAAGACTAGACTACATCTGACCAATCTAAGCCTAAAAGAAGACTACATCTGACCAATCAAAGTCTAAGAATAGACTACATATTTTTAATCTCAGTCTTAGACTAGATCCGACCAATATAAGTCAACAACTAGCTCTGACCAATCTGAGTCTAAGACTAGATCTGACCAATCTAAGTCAAGACTAGACTACATCGACCAATCAAAATCTTAGACTACACTATATCTGAACAATATAAGTTTAAGACCAGATGTGACCAGTCTAAGTCTTAGACTAAATCTGACCAATCAAAGTCTAAGACTAGATCTGACCAATCCAAGTATAAGACTCGATCTGACCAATTTGAGTCTAAGACTAGATCTGACCAATCAAAGTCTAAGACTAGATCTGACCAATCTAAGTCTAAGACTAGATCTCACCAATGAAAGTCTAAGACCATGAACTAATAAAGTCTATACTTGGATGAGAGGCGGGATGTCTTCTAAGACAAACCAAACAGTCCAGTCGACTGAAGGCCCTGAGACTACAAGACCTGAATGAATGAGAAGATCCATAAATAATAATTAATGTTTACCCTCAGATGACCTGCGAGGCCCCCATTGTCATTCCATCAATAATAATGACTTTAAACACATTCAATGAATCGACCTTTCATTTAGTATCTTTCCGCAAAGACGGACGCCAACTCCCGAGTCATAGCAGCATGCAACTCGACACTGTGGACAAGCGACGTCCAGTTCTACCTTCGGTGACATAGTCTCGCAGGAAGGTGTGGTTGATCTTGGGGCTCTCAGCGTCTTCGCCCATCTGAAGCTGAGGGAGGGTGACCCGCCAGCGTGCCCGTCCTGAGGGGAAGGGTCCGATCCGTTCTCTCGCTTCCCGCCCAGTCTCCGCCCATGCTGCTAGGGCCTAGCGGAGGGGCTTGGAACTAGGCATCCTGGGTGACCGGCGGGGAGAGGGAGAAACGGAGAGGTGTGGAAACTGAGGGGGAGAAGTTTACGGATGCAGGGATGAGAAAAGAACAGGAGGAAGTGGGGTGACGGAAGGTGAAATTAATGGTGATGGAGTCTGAAAGAGAAGATGTTTATCATTAGGTATGACCTTTGGGGTAATTAGTCCAGACACATATGGAAGAGGTCTACAGAGCTAAAGACGGAAGGTAGAAATGACAATCCTGCGGACAGGCCCTGAATCCTTAGGCTATAAACCAGAGTACACAAGGGTTTATGGGTTCTGACCAATACATCCAAGGGTGTGGTAGCCTTCTCCGCTTACTTAGTCAGCGCTCACCATCGTCGCCTCGCACGCTCACTTCTCCAACGGTCCTCGACGGAGAGCGACGGAGAACGTGATGTCTTGCCTGTGCTGCAGGAAGGAGGGAGGAAGGGAGGTAAACGGGCCTCAGCACACCTACCAGTTCCTGTGGCGTGTGAAGGTCCTCCGCTGAGGAGGCCGCTCAGAGGACGGGAGAGGACGACACGGGGGGTGGGGGGGGAAAGGTGGCGAGAAGAGGGGAGGCAAAAGGTGGGGGAATGATGAGAAAACGAGAGGAGGATGTGGGTCGACGCTGTTGGAAGCGATCCTGTGTGCAGCATCCACCGTGTCATGGCAGCCTCTCCGGCAGGCGGCCAATCGCAGAGCAGAAGTCTCTGCTGAGCCCGCCCACTGCAGCTGGTGAGGTGGGAGAGGCCAGCAGGGGGAGCAGTTCAGCCCTTAGTGGGAAATCCAGAATCTCATTTTATTTATTTAAAAAAAATACATTCATTTTGGGATTGATAGACCATAACATTTTTAATCAATGCCTTTTAAAATCATAATAATGTCATTAGAATAAACAAGCAGCTCCGGTCTTTTCAGTCGTCTAATATCTGGAAGCTTCCACGGCTCCGTATGGACGAGTAGCCCTTGAGTAGGCATTTTTCTGGGACTGCAGGCGGATCATTTTTCCTCCTCCACATGCACAACACTCCATGGCAGGGGTGTCCAAAGGCTGAAAAATTAAAGCATATAGGGGCCTTTTTGCTATTTTTCATCCTTTTCAAAACCTCAAATGTAATAAGTGTTTTGATTGATTGATTGAGACTTTTATCAGTAGGTTGCACAGTGAAGTACATATTCCGTACAATTGACCACTAAATGGTAACACCCGAATAAGTTTTTCAACTTGTTTAAGTCGGGGTCCACTTAAATTGATTCATGATACAGATATATACTATCATATATACTATCATCATAATACAGTCATCACACAAGATAATCACATTGAATTATTTACATTATTTACAATCGGGGGGGGGGGGGGGGGTAGGATATGGACAGAGCAAGTAGTGGACATAGAGAGAGAGAGAGAGAGAGAGAGAGAGAGAGAGAGAGAGAGAGAGAGAGAGATCAGAAGGCATAAGAAAAAGTATCTGCATTTGATTGTTTACATTTGATTATTAGCAATCCGGGGAGGGTGTTAGTTTAGGGTTGTAGCTGCCTGGAGGTGAACTTTTATTGCGGTTTTGAAGGAGGATAGAGATGCCCTTTCTTTTATACCTGTTGGGAGCGCATTCCACATTGATGTGGCATAGAAAGAAAATGAGTTAAGACCTTTGTTAGTTCGGAATCTGGGTTTAACGTGGTTAGTGGAGCTCCCCCTGGTGTTGTGGTTATGGCGGTCATTTACGTTAAGGAAGTAGTTTGACATGTACTTCGGTATCAGGGAGGTGTAGTGGATTTTATAGACTAGGCTCAGTGCAAGTTGTTTAACTCTGTCCTCCACCTTGAGCCAGCCCACTTTGGAGAAGTGGGTAGGAGTGAGGTGGGATCTGGGGTGGAGGTCTAGAAGTAACCTGAATAGCTTGTTCTGGGATGTTTGGAGTTTGTTAAATGTCCCGGTGGCCCAAAAGTCATTAAAGTGTTAAAAAATAACTTTATTATTAACATTTAAATTTCTATAGATCAACTTCACATCTATCCGTTGCTGTAAAGTGTTTTAAACTTTTTTGTGTTTTATTCCCTAGTTTATTTCCAAAGAAAACCCAGTTTTTTAATGGCAGAAACACAAAATATGCAATATTTTCCCCAAAATATTTTATAAACTAAAAAATCTGATGTGAAGTAAATGGAGCCTTAAATAGGTAAATAATTCATAACATTGACTTTGATTCATTATTATTTTTTGACCGATGAGTTATAAAACAAAAATATCACTAAAATTCTCATGGATCCACAATGGCCCCACTCATGAAAGTGATCAAAAAAAGTCATACATTTTTTTATTTTTTTTTTACTTTCCACACTTAAGTCTCTACATCAACTTCCGATCTATCCGTACATTATAACTTTTTAATGTTTTTTTAAATGTTTTTTTTTTAATTATTTGTTTGTTCCATGTCCTTTTTGGCAAAAACACACCAACTATGCAATATTTTCCCCCAAAAAAAATATTTCATAGTGGAATATTTGATGTGAAGTAAATGGCGCATTAAATATGTCAATAATTCATAACATTGATTTTGATTTGACTGTGGGAGGAGTAGTCTACAAAAAAAAGGGTGAATATAGGGTTTGGAAAAGTGGGAATTCCTGGAATTTCTTTTTAGGATATGTGGAATATGTTGAAGGTAGAATGGTTTGAATTGGTTGGAAAAATTTGGAAATGGTGGAAGTTTGAAAAATGGCCAAATCATTTTGAATGGGGAGAATGGCCCTAAAAACTGGGAATTCTAGAAAATCCAGGAATTTTTTATTTTTTTTAGAATTGCTGAAAAGGGAGCACAAGTCTGACTGGGAATTCCTGGATTCTTTTTTTTTTATTATTGGAAAATGATAGTTTGACTGGCCAGGATATGTGGAATAAGTTGATGATAGAATAGTTTGAATGTGAAATGTGGAAATGGTGAAAGTTTGAAAAATGGCCAATTCATTTACAATGGGGAGAATGTCCCTAAAAACTGGGAATTCTAGGAAATCTGGGAATATTTTTTTAGAAATGTTTAAAGGGAGCACACAATTCCTGAACAGGCTGAATATTTTGAAGTTGGAACGGTTTGAATTGGATAACAATGTGGGCGTTGTTGAACTTTGAAGAATGTCCCATTGATGTAAATGGAAATGTCATAAAAATTGGGAATTCTGGGAAAAGAGTGATTTTTTTTGGAAAATGGTAAAAAACTTGAATGGTCTGAATGCGTTGAAATGGTTGGGTGTTGGAATTTTCCAGAACGGTCGAGAAATGTTGATGTAGTAACATTTTTAATTGAGAAATTGTATTACGGAATTCCTGGAATTTCGGGAAAAAACACGAATTTTTCCAGTTCAAAAAACTACTTTGTTTTTTTACTATTATATTGATTATATATTTGATTAAGTGGAATGTTTCGACGGTGAAACGGTTGAAGTGGGTTGAAAATTTTGGGAGGAGTAGTCGACAGAAAAAAGCTTGAAAATAGGGTTTGGAAAGCAGAGAATTCCGGGAATTACTGGAATATTTTTTAAATGAGAAAAAATATAGTTTGGTTGTCCAGGATATGTGGAATATGTTGAAGGTAGAATGGTTTGAATAAATTGAAAAATTTGGAAATGGAAGTTTGATAAATGGCCAATTCATTTTGAATGGGGAGAATGTCCCTAAAAACGGGGAATTTCTAGGAAATCCGTTGAATTCCTGAACAGGCTGAATATTTTGAAGTTGGAACAGTTAGATGAAAAATGTAGGAGTTGTGGAATTTTTAAAAATGTCCCATTCATGTCAATGGGAATTTCATAAAAATGTAGGAATCCCGGGAAAAGAGGGATTTTTTTTAAAACTTGAATGCTCTGAATGCGTTGGTGTTGGAATTTTTCAAAACGGTCGAGAAATGTTGAAGTAGTAACATTTTTAATTGAGAAATGGTATTACGGAATTCCTTGAAATTAGGGAAAACCGGGAATTTTTCCAGTTCAAAAAACAATTTTGTTTTTTTGTCCTGATTAAGAGGAATGTTTTGACGGTGGGAGGAGTAGTCGACAGAAAAAAAGGGTGAAAATAGGGTTTGGAAAACTGGGAATTCCTGGAATTTTTTTTTTTTAATTGGAAAAATGTCCAGGATATGTGGAATATGTTGAAGGTGGAATGGTTTGAAATAGGTTGAAAAATTTGGAAATGGTGGAAGTTTGAAAAATGGCCAATTCATTTTGAATGGGGAGAATGTCCCTAAAAACTGGGAATTCTAGAAAATCCAGGATTTTTTTTTTAGAATTGTTGAAAAGGGAGCACAAATCTGACTGGGAATTCCTGAATTATTTTTTCTTAAATTGGAAAATGATAGTTTGACTGGCCAGGATATGTGGAATAAGTTGAAGGTAGAATAGTTTTAATCGGAAATGTGAAATGTGGAAATGGGGGAAGTTTGAAAAATGGCCGATTCATTTAGAATAGGGAGAATGTCCCTAAAAACTGAGAATTCTAGGAAATCTGTGAATTCTTTTTTAGAATTGTTGAAAGGGAGCACACAATTCCTGAACAGGCTGAATAATTTGAATTTGGAATGATTTTAATCGGATAAAAATGTGAGAGTTGTTGAACTTTGAAGAATGTCCCATTCATTTCAATGGAAATTTCATAAAAATTTGGAAATTCTGGGAAAAGAGGGATTTTTTTGGGAAAATGGTAAAAAAAAACTTGAATGTTCTGAATGAGTTGAAATAGTTGGGTGTTGGAATTTTTCAGAACGGTCGAGAAATGTTATTACGGAATTCCTGGAATTTCAGGAAAACTGGGGATTTTTCCAGTTAAAAAAAATGTCCTGATTAAGAGGAATGTTTTGACGGTGGAAGGGTAAATGTGGGAGGAGTCGTCGACAGAAAAAAGGGTGAATATAGGGTTTGGAAAACTGGGAATTCCTGGAATTTTTTTTGAAATTGGAAACATGTCCAGAATATGTGGAATATGTTGAAGGTAAAATGGTTTGAATTGGTTGAAAAATGTGGAAATGGTGGAAGTTTGAAACATTTTGAATTGGGAAAAAATGTCCCGAAAAATCTGGAATTCTGGGAAATCTGGGATTTTTTGGAATTTGTCAAGGGAAAGCCCGCGATTTCCTATTAGGCTGAACAGTTTGAAGTTAGAACGGTTTGAATCGGGTGAAAAATGAAAAATCTGGAGAATAATAATAATAATAATAGATGAATTTTGGTGTAGAAAAGCATATGTGTGAATGCTTTGGAGCATTCACACAATTGTATAAATTCAACATATTTATTGTATATTATTAATATATTTATTGTACATTATTAACATATTTATTGTATATTATTAATATATTTATTGTATATTATTAATATACTGAAGCCAGGCGATGACAACTGCATTGACGATTGCATTGTTCGAAAACATGTAGTGACACATTTTGACCTCTTGGGGTCAGTAGTGCAGTTTCCTTTGTAGCGCTGTAGCTGCACATATTTGTAGTAGAAGAAGAACTCGGTGGAGAAGCAGGGGGAAGAACATGACAGGGCGCGCAAAAAGAAAGTCCAAATCTATTCAGGTACGTAACTTGTTCGTTAGCGCGCGTCGTCATTCGCTGAGTGTTGGTCGTGTGGTGGTGTTGTATAGGATTCCGATATCAAATAATTCCGTGTAAAATGCATGCTGGCTGTTGTTGCACAAACATGGCAGCGGCGCACCGCACACTGGCTACGATGCCGCGGAGGATTAGGAAATGTGATAAATAACTAAATATCTTTATTTATACGAAGTGGTTTGTCTCGTGTAAGTGGTATATGAGATGTGAACAAATGTGTGTGCTAGCTTAGTAGCAATATACTTACTTTGTTATAAAGTGATTCGTCAAAAAAAATATTTAAGGTGCTTTTTGATTAAAATTAAAGGGACAAGCGGTAGAAAATGGGTGTGTGTGGGGGGGGGGGTAGTTTCCGCTATTCCCACGTTATTCTGCGTTTTGAGCCGATGAAATTGTGTTGTTAGGAGTCGGGGAAGAGAGAGGCGAAGATAGCTCGTTGTGATGACGTCAAAGCCACGCCCCCATCCGCCGTGTCGCCACAGCAACGCGAGGAGACGCTGCAGCTCTGCAAGCTCCACATGCCGGAGGACCTCTACCACTTCTGGGATCTGTGCAAGGAGCTTTGTCCCGAGAACCCGTGTGGTGAGTTCAGAATATCAGCAAAATTGTGGCTTACAGTTTTTAATATTCACTCATCCACATGTAATATGTAAATACACTCAAATGCATTGTTCAACCATCAGAATCAGAATAGTTTTTATTGCCATTGTTTGAGAACAGGTTCACAAACTAGGAATTTTACCCAACGCAATCGTGCAACATATAACACAGAATAGGTCAGGGGTCACCAACCTTTTTGAAGCCAAGAGCTACTTCTTGGGTACTGATTAATGCGAAGGGCTACCAGTTTGATACACACTTCAATAAATTGCCAGAAATAGCCAATTTGCTCAATTTCCCTTTAACTCTATGTTATTATTAATAATTAATGATATTTACACTTAATTGAATGGTTTAAAAGAGGAGAAAGCACGAAAAAAAATGACAATTAAATTTTGAAACATAGTTTATCTTCAATTTCGACTCTTTAAAATTCAAAATTCAACCGAAAAAAAGAAGAGAAAAACTAGCTAATTCGAATCTTTTTGAAAAAATTAAAAAAATAATTTATGGAACATCATTAGTAATTTTTCCTGATTAAGATTAATTTTAGAATTTTGATGACATGTTTTAAATAGGTTAAAATCCAATCTGCACTTTGTTAGAATATATAACAAATTGGACCAAGCTATATTTCTAACAAAGACAAATCATTATTTCTTCTAGATTTTCCAGAACAAAAATTTTAAAAGAAATTCAAAAGACTTTGAAATAAGATTTAAATTTGATTCTACAGATTTTGTAGATTTGCCAGAATATTTTTTTTGAATTTTAATCACAATAAATTTGAAGAAATATTTCACAAATATTCTTCGTCGAAAAAACAGAAGCTAAAATGAAGAATTAAGTTAAAATGTATTTATTATTCTTTACAATAAACAATACATTTACTTGAACATTGATTTAAATTGTCAGGAAAGAAGAGGAAGGAATTTAAAAGGTAAAAAGGTATATGTGTTTAAAAATCCTAAAATCATTTTTAAGGTTGTATTTTTTCTCTAAAATTGTCATTCTGAAAGTTATAAGAAGCAAAGTAAAAACATAATGAATTTATTTAAACAAGTGAAGACCAAGCCTTTAAAATATTTTCTTGGATTTTCGTATACTATTTGAGTTTTGTCTCTCTTAGAATTAAAAATGTCGGGCAAAGCGAGACCAGCTTGCTAGTAAATAAATACAATTTTAAAAATAGAGGCAGCTCACTGGTAAGTGCTGCTATTTGAGCTATTTTTAGAACAGGCCAGTGGGCTACTCATCTGGTCCTTACGGGCTACCTGGTGCCCGCGGGCACCGCGTTGGTGACCCCTGGAATAGGTTATAACATGAGCTGTAACTGAGCTATCAGATCTTGTTATTGTTCGTGTGCCTGATGGCCGAGGGGGAAAAACTGTTCAGGTGGCGGGAGGTGTGGGTCTGGATGGAGCGTAGTCTCCTGCCTGAGGGGAGAGGGGAGAATAGTTTGTGTCCAGGGTGAGAAGAGTCAGCTGTGATCCGACCCACACGCCTCCTGGTCCTGGAGGAGAACAGGTCCTGGAGGGGTGGGAGTTTGCAGCCAATCACCTTCTCAGCAGCCCGTACCATGCGCTGCAGTCGATGCTTGTCCCGGACTGTGGCGCCGGGGAACCACACGGTGATGGAGGAGGTGAGGACGGACTCGATGATGGCTGAGTAAAACTGCACCAGCATCTCGGTCGGCACCTTCAGTTTCTTCAGCTGCCGCAGGAAGTACATCCTCTGCTGGGCCTTCTTGATGAGGGAGCTGATGGTCGGCTCCCACTTGAGGTCCTGGGTGATGGGGGTGCCCAAGAAACGGATGGAGTCCACAATGGAGACGGGGGTGGGTGAGGGGGGATGGTGGGGCTGTGACTTTCCTGACGTCCATGATCATCTCCACTGTTTTCTGGGCGTTCAGCTCCAGGTTGTTGAGGCTGCACCAGGACGCCAGCTAGTCCACCTCTCTCCTCTTTCCAAAGACTGGCACTTTGCCCTATTATGAGTCCCAGGGGCCACATTTTATGTTGAATTAATGAAATACACCAGGGGCTGTTTAAAAAATGTAGCTGTGGGTTGAAATGACCCACGGGCCGCACTTTGGACACCCCTGTGTTTTTTTGTTTTTTTTATACCTACAATCATATAAATAACTCGAAAATTCCCACGGAAATTTTGATGGGCCTGCTATCTGTGCCCTGGACCTATGGCCGGTGGTCGCCGAAAGCCGCCGTGCTCCGAAGATGGTGCCGACTGTCTGAATCTGAGCGTTTTAGGTGTAACTGTACAAAATGAGCCACAGAGCTAGCCTAAAATGTTAGCACGCTTATATAAAATTGTTAACATTTAGCATGTGTGCTAACATTAGCATGATAACAGTTGGCATGTTGCATATTAAAGTTAAAGTACCAATGATTGTGTGTGTGTGTGTGTGTGTGTGTGTGTGTGTGTGTGTGTGTGTGTGTGTGTGTGTGTGTGTGTGTGTGTGTGTGTGTGTGTGTGTGTGTGTGTGTGTGTGTGTGTGTGTGTGTGTGTGTGTGTGTGACAACGGCAAGCTGAACTGTCCTGTAAGCTCTGCCAACATGCACAGTGCACACTTTGGTGCCCTCACAAACGATCAGAAATAACAAAAATCTTTAAATTTACAAACCACATTGCTGCAATAATAAACATTTTAAGATGTAAAATCCTCTTACAGTACATAAACATTGCCAAAGGTCCTCTCGTGAGCAATGGGAGCAAACCGAGGTGTGGAAGTGTGTTTTTGGAAGAGGTGCCGCCTAAAATGAGTCCACTTTGACATTTATTTTCCAGAAAAGTAATGTTCTCATCACAATTAAAACTGTATTTACTCAGTCTCGTCCATACCAGTAAGCACACAATGGCTGCCAGTGGGACACAAAATGAATGACTGAACATCCTTCCATCCATCATCCATCCATTTTCTACACACAGAGATATTGTTTGCATACAGATGGATTTTTGGCGCAATATAATAGTCTGTAAAACGAAACACTATGTAAGAGCATCACTGTATTCAAAATGTCTTTTCCCAGGTGCTCTGAAGGACACACTGGGTTTGCAGCTGGTTGGTCCTTTTGATATTCTGGCCGGAGCTCACAGGAACTGCAAGAACCCTTCTCCTAACTTCCACCTCCACTGGAGGTATTTCTACGACCCACCAGAGTTCCAGACTATACTGCGGGGCAGCGAGGAGAGCCAGCATCACATCGGCTACTACAGGTAGTCAAACACACACTTTGTTTTCAATGAGTCTCTTAGTGGGTTAACTGAATTGATTCTGGTGCTTTGTTTCCCTAACTTTGTAGCTAGTAGGGATGCAACGATAAACGGTAATATTGATACTAACCTGATGGTTAGTATTACCGTTTTAAATTAAAATGATCGAAATACCGTTATTGATAACTGCGCTTTATTAAATTCACGGACTGACTGGCGCTCGCTGAAATGCTAACATGGAAACAAGACATTAACATCTTTCTCTATTAAGAAAGGACATACCAGTGTTTCCCACACATTCATTTATTTGTGGCGGCCCGCCACAAACGAATTACGTCCGCCACAAATAAAAAATAAAAAAAAACATTTTACATTTTTTTTTGTCCTGTCCAGCTTCTCAGGAAAATCATATAGTTGATGTAGATGCCCATATAGGCTGTTCAGATTTACTTCACAAAAGAGAAGTGTAGGATACTTCTCTTGTTGCCTTATTTGTATTTGACCACTACGGTTTTCTGTTTATTTGTTACTGACTGTGGCAGGACACCTCTGCCTCTGTTTCACTTTATGTTGCTGGTAAATAATATGGTTGTAGTAGTAGGCTAAAGTTACATTATTTAGTATGCACTAATTAAAGGGGCAGAGCTTTAAGATACATTTTAGCTTTTATATTTTATAATATATATTTTTTGTAAGAACTACAATTAATAAATATATTTCAGTGAATAACTTATTGTTCAAATCTGTATATAAATATGTACATAAAGTGTTGTAATTGTATTGTAAAATGGATGCATGGATGGACGTTTAAAACAAAACTGTTATTATTAATTAGTAAGTATACATTTTTTGAGCCTTTTTAGAGAAAATCATATCATTGTAGTAAATTATGCAAATTACTCAATGATGTCATGGTGACCACGCCCAAAGCCACGCCCCCACCGCCACAGGTATCTTGGCAGTTTATGGGAAACACTGCATAACCAATCTAAATTTATAGAAACACTAGGGGTGTAACGGTACGTGTATTTTTGTTGAACCGTTTCGGTACGGGGGTTCCGGTTCGGTTCGGAGGTGTACCGAACGAGTTTCCACACGGACATATGAAGTAGCGTAACGCACGTTGTGTAAACAATGCACACCGAGGCACAACACTCGGCATGCTAGCAGCTAACGGGCTAGGATAGACTGACCGTACGTCCTCTTTTCAGCGGACATGTCCTATTTTGCGGAGCTGTCAGGGCGGAGATTCTTAAATGCCTCAAATGTCCCAATGTACGTTCAGGGTTAAGAAGGGGTTAAAAACAAAACAAATTGTGCGCGCAGCAGCATTGGTGAGGGAGGGGCAGAGACAGCGAGAGAGAGAGAGTTATGATAAACGCGCATGCGTCGCCAGGCTCTGCTTTTTATCCATAGATTTATCACATAGTTTATTATCTATAGCAGGGGTGTCAAAAGTGTGCCCCGGAGGCCATTTGCGGCCCACAGCTAATGTTTTAAAGGCACATTCTAAAAATACTATTAAACTAAACAAAAACATAACAAAAGTGAAATAAAAAAGCTTAAAGGTGAAATGTCATTTAGAAAAAGTTGCAATGTTGACTAATAAAACAAAGCTTTTTTTTATCTTTCAAACTGTCATTGCTCAAAACATAATATTGAATCAAAATCAATGTTATTATGAATTATTGACCTATCCAAGGTTCCCATTACTTCACATCAAATATTCCACTAAGAAAAATATTTTTGGTGGAAGATTTTGCAAATTTGGTAAATAAATAACCCAAAAATGTATATTTTGTTGTTTTCTTACTGTACCGAAAATGAACCGAACCGTGACCTCTAAACCGAGGTACGTACCGAACCGGAATTTTTGTGTACCGTTACACCCCTAATAAACACATTAATGTCTAAACAACCAAAATATTAATTAATGCACATTAAACCTACAAGCTGGGCTGTTTTAGAACAGAGTGGTCGTTCTATACTCGAATGAATACGAGACCGAGGTGTTTTCACGGTGCGTTGAAGGACCGCTGAACAGAGTAGGATGCCACAACGCCCGCCAGAAATAATTAATACCGTATTTTTTTTAACATGGGCCGCACCGGGTTATAAGGCGCACTGCCGATAAGCGGGTCTAGTCAGGTCTATTTTCATACAGAAGGCGCATTGAAGGGGTCATATTAGGATTTTTTTCTACATTTAAGACTTCCTTGTGGTCTACATAACATGTAATGGTGGTTGTTTGGTCAAAATGTTGCATAGATTGTTTTACAGATCATCTTCAAGTCTCTTTTTGACCGTCTCTTCAGGATGGGCCGTTTTGTGGGCGGTGTTATTTACGTGCCTCCACTTCGACAGCGTCGTCTTCCCACTATCTTTGTTATACCGGTAGTTTTAAAGCGCTTCCAAAGCGAGTCTACTGACAGATTTAAGTTGGAGTTGTACAGTATTTTATATTAGAAATGGCAACAGCGTAGGATGAATGCCCCACAACAAGAGGATAAAGAAAAAGGAGCTTATTGACTACCGCGCGGACTACAATGGCGGACGCGCGCACATTTTCGGGCTCATGGAGAGCCCAAATACACATCAGCAGGTATCAATAGGTAAAAGTTGGTTTTGCATAAAAGGTCAAAAACAAAATGCCAGAATGTCTCCTAATAGGTGCCATTTTCTGGTCCTTATACACACACACCATAATAATACTGTATGTTGAAGCACAGTACGTCTGACTACTTTAGTTGTAATGCTCCGTGTCGTATTAAAACATGTTGACAGATTTTGTGTAATGTTAAAAGTTAAAGTACCAATGATTGTCACACACACCTGAGGTGTGGCGAAATTATTCTCTGCATTTGACCCATCACCCTTGATCACCCCCTGGGAGGTGAGGGGAGCAGTGAGCAGCAGCGGTGGCCACGCCCGGGAATTATTTTTGATGATTTAACCCCCAATTCCAACCCTTGATGCTGAGTGCCAAGCAGGGAAGTAATGGCTCCCATTTTTATAGTCTTTGGTATGACTCGGCCGGGGTTTGAACTCGCAACCTACCCATCTCAGGGCGGACACTCTAACCAAAAGGCCACTGAGTCCTATAATTTAGTTCTATAGAACTAGAAATAGTTCTATAATTCTTCTCAATGAAAGTTTTGGTGTTGCTTGCCTACCGGTACTTGTTAGCATCATTTGTTGCACAGGGGGCGTCAACCTGCAGTCCACACGCATCTCTTATGTGTGACTGCCATCTACTGGTCACACTTATCATTAACAAACAAAATTGCTTCGAGGTTGGTAAGCACAACCAGAATTAATATGTACATTAGGCACACCGAGTTATAAGGCGCACTGCCGATTTTTGAGAAAATGAAAGTGCGCCTTATAGTCCGTATAATACGGTAAATAGATATTTGTTATGCACTTTTCATTTAAAGAAATCTTCAAGTGCTACAGTACAAACCAATATTCAAAACAATACAAGCTGAGCCATTAAAACGGATAAAATACTATTGTTATAAGAAACAAAACATGCAAAATAGTGGCTTTTCTAAAAGTATTTCTTTAAAAATAAAAAATAAACGTAGTCAAAAGATTTCAGTGTGTATACATTCAACAATACCCCGATAAAAACGTGATAATTTGGGTCACGATAACAGCAGTGTTTCCCACACATTCATTTATTTGTGGCGGCCCTCCACGAAAGAATTAAGGCCGCCACAAAAAAAAAAATTATTATTATTTTTTTTTAATTTAAAAAAACATTTTTTTTTTCTTTTCTTTTTTTTGTGTGTCCTGTCAAGCTTCTCAGGCAAATCTTATAGTTGATGTAGATGCCCATATCGGCTGTTCAGATTTACTTTACAAAAGAGAAGTGTAGGATCAAGATTTTTGGAGCTCTTTGTTCAGTGGATCAGATGTTTGATGAAGCTCTGTGTCTATCTACCACCACTACTGTTTTCTGTTTATTTGTTACTGACTGTGGCAGGACACCTCTGCCTCTGTTTCACTTTATGTTGCTGGTAAATACGGTTGTAGTAGTAGGCTAAAGTTAAATTATTTAGTATGCACTAATTAAAGGGGCAGAGCTTTAAGAGACATTTTAGCTTTTATATTTTTATAAGATATATTTTTTGTAAGAACCACAATTAATAAATATATTTCAGTGAATAACTTATTGTTCAAATCTGTATATAAATATGTACATAAAGTGTTGTAATTATATTGTAAAATGGATGGATGGATGGACGTTTAAAACAAAACTGTTATTATTAATTAGTAAGTATACATTTTTTTAGCCTTTTTGGAGAAAATCATATCATTGTAGTAAATTATGCAAATTAGTCGATGATGTCATGGTGACCACGCCCATATCCACGCCCCCACCGCCACAGGTATCTTGGCAGTTTATGGGAAACACTGAACAGTTACAATAAATGTTCATAACGTTACATCCCTAGTAGCGCGGAAGTTGTTAAAACAATTTTTTTTTTAAAAAGCTAAGTGAGAGCACCGTGTAGCTGGTTAAGATTGATAAATGTTTCTTTTTTAACTTCTTTTTTTCCAGAGATATTCCAGACTCCCTTCCATCCTTTGTTGGGGAGAATGAAGCCAAGAGTGGCTGCACTATAACACAAATGGGAGACAACGTCTTTGCTGCAGTTCAGTAAGTATTGTTGAAGAAATTGTAGAGGTACCCTGCGTTTTATTTACCTCGGAAACCGGAAGTCAGAGCTGGTACTGAGACTAGTTATGAGCGGTGTTGTATGATAAAACCATTCCTTTCGCTAGTAACGAGTATGCCGTGACCGAGACGTTTGATGTAAAGTGGCACGCTACTTCTGATGTGGTTGTATGTCAACAAGACGGCATCAGAAGCACAGTGTGTTTAATACAGGAAGTAACTTTTTACTAATAAAACCAGCGCCGCACTAAAATGAACCTGATATCAATTAGGAGGCAACATCACACAGCAAACATGTAGTACACATACACTACTACTACGAGGGAATAATGAACAACAAATCAATGCATGAAGTGACAAGCTTGCAATACCTTGTGGACAAGGAAACATTGAAGCACAGTCAATCTCTTCATGACTCGCGCTAACACAATCTAGTGAAAATATTCGACAGAGGTACCGTAACTGCCCGCAAACTGCATGCCTGAGCTACTAAACACAGCTGAGCTAATGCTGCTCTGTTTGGGCACTGATGTCACTTAGCAACAGGCACCTAAAACACACTGGTCTAATAAAACTTCAACTGCAGATGCCAGATATTTGAAGTTTTTTTTTTTTTTAAAGTAGTACATTACGTCCCCTCATAATTATTACATTATTATTCTGTTAGTAATTCAGTTACTTTTTTGGCAAAGTAACTTTAATTCATTTTTTTAATGTAACTTTCCAAACACTGGTTGTGAGCGTTCCTGTTGAGGTCAAATCAAGATGGCCACATCCCCAAAGTCGATTCTCGCCCTTGCCTCGTCTGAAAATAAACAACTTCTGGACTTTTTTCAACCTTCCAACACGGTGGATGAAGAGGAAACACAACCATGGCATTGTTAGCAATGTAGTATGCACCAAGGACATTATGTATGAATAACTGGCTGCTGGTTCCAGACTTGTTGGTCGTCCCTCCCTCCGGTTCAAGGACGCATGCAAGAGAGATCTGAAGGCGTGTAATATTCCCTTAGACAGCTGGGAGATACAGGCGGAGAACCGAAATGTCTGGCGTCAAGCGGTTAGACGGGGTATTGCAGAGGCTGATTTGAGGAGAGGCCAGCTCGCAGAGGAGAAGAGAGACAGGAGGAAACGTACTGCAAATACCATCGCACAGCAGGAGCGGGATGAAGTCTCTACACATGTTTGCACTAAGTGCAACAGGGACTGTCACTCAAAAATTGGCTTGTACAGCCATGCTAGGCGTTGTCAACAAACATGAATGTACCGTATCAACAAAACATCAAGTTAAAATGTGAAAATTATAATTAAATATGTGCATTGTATAATTACAACACTCATTAAAACTGAAAATATATTACTAATAATTGACTAAAATAGGATGACAAAATGATTTAAATTATTAAGTATTTTTAAAATAAATTAAATAA